>NW_004444164.1:1610155-1640086 GCF_000243295.1 Trichechus manatus latirostris | reverse complement strand
TTACATTGGATCAGGGATGTGACCTGGGTAATGGTGGTGTTACAATCCCACCCTAATCCTCTTTAACATAAAATTACAATCACAAAATGAAGGCCAACCACACAATTCTGGGAATCATGGCCCAGCCAAATTGATACACACATTTTTGGGGGGACATAATTCAATCCATGACAGGTGCCATCAAGTTGGTTCTGACTCATAACAAAACTATACCTGGTACTATAACAGAACGAAACACTGCCCAATGCTGTGCCATCCTCACAATCATTGCTATGTTTGAGAACACTGATGCAACCACTGTGTCAATCCATCTCATTGAGGGTCTTTCTCTTTTTCACTGAACCTCTACTCTACCAAGCATGATGTCCTTCTCCAGAGACTGGTCCCTCCTGACAACATGTCCAAAGTACTTGAGCTAAAGCCTCAGGATCCTTGCTTCTAAGGAGCTTTCTGGAAGTACTTCATCCAAGACAGATTTCTTCATTCTTCTGGTAGTCCATAGTACAATGTTCTTCGCCAACACCATAATTCAAAGGCATCAGTTCTTCTTCAGTCTTTTTAATTTACTGTACAGCTTTTGCATGCATAAGAGGTGACTGAAAATACCATTGATTAGATCAGGCACACCACAGTTCTCAAAGTGACATATTTGCTTTTTAACACTTTAAAGAGGTATTTTACAACAGATTAGCCCAAAGCAATACATCATTTGATTTCTTTACTGTTGTTTCCATGGGCATTGATTGGGGATCCAAGTAAAATGAAATCCTTGCAACTTCAATGTTTTCTGTTTACCATGATGTTGCTTATTGGCCCAATTGTGAAGATTTTTGTCTTCTTTATATGGAGGTGTAATCCATATTGAAGGCTGTAGTCTCTGATCTTCATCAGTAAGTGCTTCAAGTCGTCTTCACTTGCAGCAAGCAAGACTGTGTCATCTACATTGCAGGTTGTTAATGAATCTTCCTCCAATCCTGAAGCCATGTTCTTCTTCAGATAGTCCAGTTTCTTGGATTATTTGCTCAGCATACAGATTGAATTAACTATGGTGAAAGGATACAACCCTGATGCATACCTTTTCTGATATTAAACCATTCACTATTTCCTTATTCTGTTTGAAGGACTGCCTGAGCACACTTCCATGCTCTGGAATTTCCATTCTTTGCAATGCTATCCATAATTTGTTACGATCCACACAGTCGAATGCCTTTGCATAGGCAATAGAACACGGATAAACATCTTTCTGGTATGCTCTGCTTTCAGCCAAGATCCATTTGACATCAGCAGTGATATCTCTTGTTCCATATCCTGCCTGAATCCGGCTTGAATTTCTGGCAATTCCCTGTTGATGTACTGCTATAACCAGTTTTGAATTATCTTTAGTAAAATTTTGCTTGTATGTGATATTAAAGATATTGTTCGATAATTTCCACATTCTGTTGCATCACATTTCTTTGGAATGAGCATAAATATGATCTCTTCCATTTGGTTGGCCAGGTAGCTGTCTTCCAAATTTCTTGGCATAGATGATTGAGCACTTCTAGCATTGCATCCATTTGTTGAAACATTTCAAGTGGTGTTCCATCTTTTCCTAGAGTCTTGGTTTTCACCAATGTCTTCGGTGCTTGGTCTTCTTCCTTCAGTAACATCAGTTCTTGATCATATACTACCTCCCTGAAATGGCTGAATGTTAACCAGTTCTTTTTGGTTGATTTAATCTTTGTATTCCTTCCATCTTCTTTTGATGCTTCCTGCATCATTTAATATGTTGCTTATAGAAACAGGGAACCTGGAATGGAGAAGGTAAGAGTGTTGCCATATTGCAGGGCTGGCAATCAATGTCACAAAACAATTTGTGTATTAACTGCTTAATATATTTCAGGATAGATCTTAAAATTTTTTTTTGACAATGAATGTGATGCCATTCCTTTTCAATTTGTCATTCCCGGCATAGCAGACTACATAATTGTCCAGTTGAAAATGGCCAAAACCATTCCATTTCAGCTCACTAATGCCTAGGATATTGATCTTCAAGTATTCCATTTCATATTTGTCAAGTTCCAATTTTCCTTGATTCATACTTCATACATTCCATGTTCTAATTATTAATGGGTGTTTGTAGCTGTTTCTTCTCATTTTGAGTCATGCCACATCAGCAAATGAAGGTCCTGAAAGCTTTACTACATCCACATCATTAGCACCGACTCTACTTTGAGTAGGCAGCTCTTCCTCAGTCATATTTTGAGTGCCTTCCAACCTGAGGGGCTCATCTTCTGGCACTATATCAGACAATGTTCTGTTGCTATTCACAGGGTTTTCAATGGCCAATCCTTTCAGAAGTAGATCGCCAGGTCCTTTTTCTAATGTGTCTTAGTCTGGAAGCTCTGATGAAACCTGTCTATCATGGGTGACCCTGCTGGAATTTGCAATACTGGTGGCATAGCTTCCAGCATCACGGCAACATGCAAGCCACCACAGTACAACAAACTTACAGACAAGTGGCAGAGATTAAAAATAGGCAGAGGGGAAAAACAGAAAATCTAACAAGAACAAAATTGAACACCCTCAAAACCATAAACAAAGGAGAGGGAAAGCAGAGAGAAAGAAAGTATCTGAGAAATAATATGACAAAATTTCTCCAATCTGAAAAACAGGATTTCCAGAATGAAAGATTTAGCACATATTTTCAATACACTCAATGAAAAGGATCCTTAGCAAAGCTTCCAGAGGGTGGGGGTAGAGGTTTGTTACTAGGTGCCTGTCTTAAGAGGATCACAAATAAAGGAAAGGGAATCAGATGGCCATCAAGATTTCTTCACAATAATAACACCTTCAAAATTATATACATTAAAAAAAAGTTTTTCAAACTGTAATACGTATCTCACAAAAAAATGCATCAAATACAAGAGTAGAATGCAGGAATGGTCAAACACTCAAGGATTAAGAGACAGAAAAGAAATAGAGAGTAGAGGATCTGAGGGGAGGGGATATTTGTATTATTTTCTAAGGTAAAAGAAAGGGAAATGATTAAATTTAAAAAGTTTTGTGTAACATTAAGGGTGAAACTGAAACTGAGATCATGTATTTTTTATAGTCATGTAATTCCATATGTCCACAGCACGTCTGGGATATCACTGACAACCGGAGGCTAAAGTGAATCAGGGAGGAATTAAATAAGAGATTGGGTCAGAAGTGAAACGAATAAATAAAAAAAAGTGATGGCCCGTGAAACAGTGGATAAAGAGAGAAAAACTTAAAAACAGAAGTCATATAAAAATTTGAGAGAAAAGCGTGTAACAAAAAATCTGAAATACTAGACATAAAAATATATCTCAAGAGTACACTGGGAGGCAGAACAAGATGGCGAATTGAGTGAATGCTCCCATCTACTCCCCCGACAACTAACACACTGACCAAAGAATAAAAACAAGTACAGACTGAGATCTTGGAAATCCAGAAGCAGCTGAGGAATTGGAGAATTGAGTTGAGTGCAGAGCTGGGGAGAGGAGGAATGGAGTCAGCACAGAAACTGAGAGCCTTACCTGCTAATATCAGCACGAGCTCGTCCCAGCCATTTTGGGACAGAACTGGATAATACCCAAGTAGAGAACACAGGAAGAGAGCTTATCCAAGAAAGCTCTAGATGAATTTTTTTTAAGGTGGCACATATTGGCCGTGGGAGACTGTGAGCCGTGCAAGTGGGAGGGGGTGATGCTGACGCTGAGTGAGAGTACTGTTGAACTTCACTGAGGCCGGAAACTAACAGGCACTAGGACGAGAAAAAGCTGCAAGAGCAACAAGGAGAGAGGAACAGTTTAGACTGACAGACAAGCAGGAGGTGGCCTCCAGCAGAACACCATGGGTACTAGGTGTGCCAGTGCAGGGGACTGGTGAGGAAAAGACTAAAAAAAAATCCTCACCATCACAACAGTAAAGTCAGTCTCTACCCGCACGACAATGGAAGCGTCCAGCAAAACGCCCTTCCATCCCCTGCTTGTGTCTTGAATCCCAGAGACCAAGCATACAGATCTCTTGAATTTTCCCATGGTAAACAGAATTAAAAATTTAAAGAAAAGATACCAAAATGGCTCAAGTTCAACAAAAACTACTAAAAAACATAAAAGCACAAGAGAAGGAACCCTCTAATCTAAGGCAAAACATGAAGAAGAGAAAATCTTTCCTATGGAGGCCAGAATAATGCAAAGAAATGATAAATATTCAGATTATGGTGCTAAATAGCTTTTAAAAAAGCAAAAACTACACAGAAAACAAATTAGTGGAGTTCAGGAAGGGAATGGAGGAACAAACAGAGTTTCAACAAGGAATTTGAAAACATTAAAAGAAAGAGAGAGAACTACTGGAACTGAAGAATAAAACATCTGAATTAGATAAAGCAAGAGAAACAACAATAGAGTCAAACAAGCAGAAGATAGAATATTTGAATTAAAAGACAAAATATCTGAACTTTCAAGTCTCAAGAGAAACGAGAAAAGAACAAATAAAAGTAAACAAATACAAAAAGAATTGTGGAATTCAGTTAAGAAATCTAACATTAGAATTACTGGACTCCCAGGGCACCAGGATAGAAACAATTTTCCAAGAGATAATCAGAGAGAATTTGCCAGACCCAAGCAGAGAACCAAGCCTGCAAATATAGGAAGCTACACAAACCCCAATCAGAAGAGACACAAAAAGATCAACTCTGTGGCATATCTTAATAAATTCAAAACCAAAGACAAGGAGAGAATTTTGAAAGCTATAAGAGAAAAAGGCTCATCACAAGAAAGCACCCAAATACAAACAAAAACAGAAAAATCAGCATAGTAAACAAAAAAAATACAAAACACTCAAAAAACAAATACCAAAATGAGTGAGGTAGCCATTTCGTTTTCAGTAATAACCTTACATGTAAGTGGTCTAAATATCCCATGGAAAAGGCAGAAAGTGGCAGAAGGGATTAAAGAAAACATGATCCATTCTTTTGAAGAAACCCGTCTTAGACACAAGGACACAAACAGACAGAAAATAAAAGGGTGGAGAAAAATATTCCATGCAACCAGTAAACAAAAAGCAGTAGGGGTGGCCATACTGATATCAGACAAAATAGACTTTAAATCAAAATCTTGTACAAGAGATAAAGAAGAACATTACATAATTATAAAAGGGTCAATTTAACAAGAAGACATAACAATTATAAATATATATGCACCTAACAGCAATGCACCAAAATACACGAAACAAATTCTGACTAACATGAAAGGAGAAATAGACAACTCCACAATAATAGTAGGGGACTAGAATACACCACTTTCACTAGAAAACTTCAATAAAACCATAAGCCAATTGAACCTAAGGGACATATATAGAACATTCCACCCAACATTAGAACAATAGACATTCTTCTCAAGCGCACATGGTCATTTTTCAGAACCGACCATATGCTAGGACATAAAACAAGTCTCAACAAATTTTTAAAAAGATTGAAATCATTGAAAGCATCTTCTCAGACCATAAAACCAAATCAAACCAAACCTGTTGCCCTCGAGTCGATTCCAACTCATAGTGATGCTATAGGGCAGAGTAAAGCTGCCCCGTAGGGTTTCCAAGGAGTGCCTGGTGGATTCGAACTGCTGAGCTTCTTTTGGTTAGCAGCCGAACTCTTAACCTCTATACCACCAGGGTTTCCTCTCAGACCGTAATGGTATAAAACTAGAAATCAATAACAGGAAAAATAAGGGAAAAAAATAATTATAAGGAAACTAAACAATACAGTATTAAAAATTTATTGGGTTATACAAGAAATCAAAACTGAAATTTACAAATTTCTAGAATCAAACAAAAATGAAAACACAACATATCAAAACCTTTGAGACACAGCAAAAGTAGTACTCAGAGGGAAATTTATAGTAATAAATAAATGCCTACATTAAAAAAGAAGAAAGATTCAAACCCACTAACTTATCTTAAACCATCACCATGAACAAAGAGAAAAGGAAGAGCAAAAAAAGTCAACAGCAACCAGAAAAAAAGAAATAATGAAAACTAGTGCAGAAACAAATGAATTAGAAAATAGAGAAATAATTGAAAGAATTGACAAAACCAGGAGTTGATTCTCTGAAAGGATAAACAAAACAGAAAAACCACTAGCTAGACTGACAAAGAAAAAATCCAGAAGAGGCAAATAACCAAATTAAGCAATGAAATTGGTGACATTACTACTGATCCATCAGAGATAAAGATCATAACTGATTACCGTGAAAAATTATATTCCAACAAATTTGAAAACCTAGAGGAAATTGACAAATTCCTAGAAACACACTATCCACCCAAATTATCACAAACAGAGGTAGAAAATTCAAACAGACCTACCACAAAAGAAGACATTGAAGATATCACCAAAAAACTACCACCACAAACAACAACAACAGCAAAAAAAAAACAGGACCAGATGGCTACACTGAAGAACTCTACCGAACAATTAAAGAAGAGCTGATACCAATTCTACTCATCTCTTCGAAAACACAGAAGACGAAGGAACACTACCAAACTCGTTCTATGAAGCCAGCATAACCCTGATACTGAAACCAGGCAAAGACATCCCCAAAAAAGAAAACTACAGGCCAATATCCTTCTGAAGATAGATGCAAAATTTTTCAACAAAATTCTAGCCAACAGACTATAGCAACATATCAAAAAAAACATACACCATAATCAAGTGAGAGTCATACCAATATCACAAGGGTGGTTCAACATTAAAAGATCAATCAATGTAATCTACCACATAAATAAAATAAAGGCAAAGAACCACATGATCATATCAATTGATGCAGAAAAGGCATTCAATAAAATTCAACACCCTTTCCTGCCAAAAACTCTCAGTAAATTAGGACTAAAAGGAAAATTCCTCAACATAATTAAGGGCATATATGAAAAACCAACAGCTAACATCATACTCAGCAGAAAAAGGCTAAGAACACTCCCTCTGAGTATAGGAATGAAACAAGGATGTCCATTATCACCACTCTTACTCAACACTGTACTGGAAGTCCTAGCCAGAGCAACAAGACAATAAAGAAGAAATAAAAAGTATCCAACTGGAAAAGAAAAAGAAAAAGTATCACTATTTGCAGATGATGTGATCCTATATATAAAAGATCCTAAAGATTCCATAAGAAAACTGCTGGAACCAATAAAAATTAGCAATGTTGCAGGATACAAGATCAACACACAAAAACCAGTTAAGTTCCTCTACACGAACAAAGACTGCTCCAAAAAAGAAATCAAGAAACCAAGAAAACAATACCATTTAAAATAGCCCCCAAATCAATAAAATACCTAGGGACGAACCTAACCAGGGACATAAAAGACTTATAAAATGAGAATTATAAAACACTGCTACAATAGACTAAAAGCAACCTACAAAAATGGAAAGACATCCCGTGTTCACGGATGGAAAGGCTTAATACAGTGAAAATGGCAATACTACTTAAAGCGATATACAGATTCAATGAAATCCCAATACAAATCCCAAAAACATTCTTTACTGAAATGGAAAAACTAATGCCCAACTTCATATGGAAAGAAAAGAAACCCTGAACAGCCAAAGCAATACTGAAGAAAAAGAACAAAGCAGGGGCCTCACACTCTCTGATATCAAAACATACTATACAGCCTCTCTAATCGAAACAGCTTGGTACTGGTTCAACAATAGGCATACAGACCAGTGGAACAGAACCGAGAACTCAGAACTAAACCCAAACATCTATGGACAACTGATCTTTGACAAGGAGTCAAAGTCCATCCAGTAGGGCAAAGACAGTCTCTTTGATAAATAGTGCTGGCAGAACTGGATATCCACCTGCAGAAAACTGAAACAGGTTCCAAACTTCACATCAAACAAAAACTAACTCAAAATGGATCAAAGACCTAAATGTCAAACCTAAAACCATAAAATTCCTGGAAAAAAAACATAGGAAGAAAACTGTAGGACCTAATACTCTGTAAAAATAGGATAACAAGCAGTATAATAAATGCACAAATAGTAGAAGACAAAATAGATAAATGGGATCTCATAAAAATTATAAACTGCTCATCAAAAGATATTATGAAAAGAGTACGAAGAGAACCTACACACTGGGAAAAATTTTAGGAAAAGTCTTATCAGATAAGGGTCTAATCTCCAAAATTTATAGAAAACGTCAACAGCTAAACAACAAAAAGACAAAAAACTCAATTATAAGATGGGCAAAGGATAAGAACAGAACTTTCACCAAAGAAGATATCCAAGTAGCTAACAAACACATGAAAAGATGCTCAGGATCATTGGCCATTAAAAGAAAAACAAAAACAAAAACAAAATCAAACCCGTTGCCATCGAGTTGATTCCAACTTATAAGCGACCTTATACGACGAAGTGGAACTGCCTCATAGGGTTTCCAAGGAGCAGCTGGTGGATTTGAACTACCGACCTTTTGGTTAGCAGCTTTTAATACTATCTCACTCCTCCTAAAATGGCACTTATTTAAAAAAAAAAACAACAACAACAACAAATGTTGGCGAAGATGTGGGGAGACTGGAACATTTATTCATTAATGATGGGACAATAAAATGTTACAATCACTATGGAAAATGGTTTGGCACTTCCTCAAAAAACTAGAAATAGAGCAACCTTAGAATCCAGCAATTCCACGCCTAGTAATATACCCTAGAGACCTAAAACTACTGACATGACCAATGTCATGGATTGAATTGTGTTCCCCCAAAATATCTGTCAACTTGGCCAGGTCATGATTCCCAGAATTGTATGATTGTCTACCATTTTGTCATCTGATGTGATTTCCCTATGTGTTATAAATCCTATCACTATGATCTAATGAGATGGATTAGTGGCAGTTATATTGATGAGATCTACAAGATGAGATAGTGTCTTAAGCCAATCTCTTCTGAAATATAAAAGAGAGAAGCAGGCAGAGAGACAGGGGGACCTCACACCACCAAGAAAGCAGTTCTGGGAGCAAAGCACATCCTTTCTTTGGACCTGAAGTTCCTGCACTGCGATGCTCCCAGACCAAGGGAAGACTGATGACAAGGACCTGTCTCTGGAGCTGACAGAGAGAGAAAGCCTTCTCCTGGAACCGGCACCCTGAATTCAGACTTGTAGCCTATTAGACTGTGAGAGAATAAATTTCTCTTTGTTAAAAGCCATCCACTTCTGAATTTCTGTTATAGCAGCACTAGATGACTAAAACAATATATATAAAGAGTATATCGAATACTTTCAGCTCCCCGTTGTCCATTCTTGTATAAGTGTGAAAATTCACTCAGTAAACACTATAAAGTTGTGATATCAGAAGTTGAAAATTATTATATCAAAATTTTATTTATGTAACTAGTTGAGGGGAATAATTTAGTTAAACTATATTCGTGAAGCAGCAGTCAAGACATCAAATGACATACTGCATTGGGCAAATGTGCTGCAAAAGGCCTCTTTAAAGTGTTTAACAGCAAAGATGTCACCTTGAGGACTAATGCGTGCCCAACCCAAGTAATGGTATTTTCAAATCACTTCATATGCATGCAAAAGCTGGACAATGAATAAGTAAGACTGAAGAAGAAGTGATATATTTGAATTATGGTGTTAGTGCAGAATATCAAATATACGATGGACTGACAGAAGAACGAACAAATCTGTCCTGGAAGAAGCACAGACAGAATGCTCCTTAGAAACAACAGTGAGACTCCGTCTCCCTTATTTTGGACATATTATCAGGAGGGTCCAGTTCCTAGAGAAGGACATCATGCTTGGTAAAGTAGAGAGTCAGCGAAAAAGAGGAAGACCGTCAATGAGATGGACTGACACAGTGGCGGCAACACTAGGCTCAAACATAGCAATGATTGTGAGGATGTCACAGGACCGGGCAGTATTTCGTTCTGCTGTGCATGGGGTCGCTATGAGTCTGAACCGACTTGATGGCACCTGATAACAACAACATATTCATGAAAGCACTACAAATGTTGCTCTGCTTTATCAAAAGCTATTAAAAGATGCTTTACCATAATATCATTTATTAATTGTATTTATAAGTTTATAATTCAAAAATATTTATTGAGCACCTTTTATACATTAAGCATTGTGCTAAGTTCTGGTACACAGTAGTGAGAAAAACATATTATCCTTGTCCTCATAATGCTTACGTCACCTTGCAAGAGTAGTAAAGAAAAAAAACAAACATTTAAGTCCCCATTTTTTATGACTTTACATTTAACAATATTTATAGCTTATGATTTAAAAGTAGATGTGAAGATGTAATCCATTTTCTGCCTTACAATTCTATATATTCATGATAACATTCATATAAATTCATAAATATAGTATTTCATGAACTTAAAGGCTCTGACACTAAACACATTGGACAACCACCATAAATAAGCTAAATAACTTCAGCAGTCATTGTAAACAAACAAGAAATATTATTTAATCAGAATAACTGACTAATTTGCTTTAGAATACATCAGTATTAATGCAAGGAAGGAAACAATAAATTTTCCCAAAACTCTGCTCTGCTCAGGTAACATTTCATTTTTGCTTTGTTGAAACAAAAAGAGCACATTCTATATTCACTCCATTGTCTGACATGCTGTCAGCAAA
The DNA here is from genome assembly GCF_000243295.1 of Trichechus manatus latirostris. Classification (NCBI taxonomy): domain Eukaryota; kingdom Metazoa; phylum Chordata; class Mammalia; order Sirenia; family Trichechidae; genus Trichechus; species Trichechus manatus. Next base: position 1,629,438 of record NW_004444164.1, on the reverse strand, counting down.
AAGAAGATGCTTATAAAGAAAATTTTCTTAATGAGGTAATTTCCAAGTGATACATGAAGATGAGCTAAAATAGAATAGAATTCAGCGTTTTTATAAACTGAGAACTGATGGGTCTAAAATGTGTTTTGCTGCCCAAAGGTACAAAAGCAGATGTTTTATTTATCATGCATTTACTACAGATAAAAGAGTAATTTATATTTTTAATACAACAAATAGCAAAACAAGTTTTAATGGAATATCACCTAAAATGACAAAATATCAAAACTGATGACCAATTTTTATAAATGATAAATTTTTGAAGAAAGTTAAAAGGACATGAAATTAAACTATAGTGTTTGTTTTTTAGTATTAAATGCAACTGTAATTTAAATCTTGTAAGACTTTATTTGGATTTGAGTAAATTTATAATATCCCTTCCTAATTACTTTAAGTTTTATTTCCTTTTTAAAAATATATCTTTTTTAATTTTACTCTTTTTTTTGGAAGTAGGTAAGGCATATAATACATTTTTTTAAAATGGAACTTAACGACATTAAAGTATGCTTCATTGTGGATTTTCCCTCTAAATTTAAATTCTGCTTAATATGTGGAATATTCAACATGAGTTTTGTTTTGTTTTTGGAGGGAATGGACATTAAACCAACCTGATGAGCAACGATCAAATACAGAATGTGTCAGTCATTCAAAACCAAAAAACCTGTTGCCGTCAAGTAGATTCCGATTTACAGCGACCCTATAGGACAGAGTAGAACTGCCCCATAGGGTTTCTAAGGAGAGGCTGGTGGATTCAAACTGCTGACCTTTTGGTCAGCAGCCGAGCTCTTAACTACTGCGCCACCAGGGCTCCATCAGAATCATTTGTAGGGTCAAATAACAGCTTCTGTAGAAACTAGTGGATAGTACACCATGTATAAAACATTGTGTGATTTTAAATTCTTCTTCACAGTCTATTCCCTCTCTATGTTTGATAATCATTATCAATCACATAATTTTTCATTCTTGGAATAATAAAGTATAAATAAAGTGCTATAAAGAGTTGGACAAATAGACAATATTATTTGTAGAGACAGACATATAATTACAGCTGCACTCCTTGTATTTGTGCTGGCAGAAACGTTACTTGATGAACTTACTTTAATGGTTACACTATTGCCAACAGCAGGGTAACACAGAGGGAGCCTGGACATCCAAGGCAATCCTGGTACAACTAGAATTCGGCCTCAAATAACCCCCAGGGGGGAAAAGTCAATTGTAAAATTTGGAAATACAGATTCAAAAATAAATCACTGAGCATAAGTTATGATTGATATCTATTGGAATAGCACGCTTTAGTCCCAATTTTATGTGTTCAGCCAAGAGGGAGCTATTTGACTATATGAGTTGTTACACATCTTTCAGCTAAATTAAAGATACAAACATAAAAAGTTAGCACTTGGGACATCATGAAGATTTGTGATATTCTCTAGGGCTCCATGGATCCATAAACCAATGAAAGGATCCATAAATGAATGAGCTATTTCCTCCTCTGGGTCTTGGTGGGTATCTTTTAAGTTAATAATTTCAGAAGACCACTAAGAGTTATGTGAAATAGAAATTACCTGGCAAAGGCGAGGCAAGAGATAAAAAAGATCAGAAGAAAATATGAAGTGTCTTCTGCTTCTGTACAGATCTATGAAAGGTGAGTCACAACATATTAACTACATGTTACCTTGTGAATGTCCACTGCAGTATGTTTCTGAAATAAGACTATCCATTATTTTTATATCAATATGATACAATTATAAATGACAGCAAATACCCAATGAGAACATATTAACAGTAACTCAATCAACATGATGAAATAATATTGAGCAACTGACACATTCCTGGTTACTTATAAAGTCACCTACCAGTAGAACAAATTGGTCTTCTGCTGGTTGTGTAAGAGCATTTTATTTTATTTTTTTATTTTTTAAGGCTTTTTATTTTTAAGGCTTTTTAAACAATAAGATTTTATTTTTTAAGGCTTTTTAAACAACAAATAATTTTAAACAATTCAAAATAAAGCAGATTAACAATATTTATCTTTATCTTAATAAACTATAGTAATAAAAATCACTCAGTAAAAAATATCCGATATTTTGATTAAGTAGCTGTAAATGGATATCGTTACTATTATTATTCTTCAAGGTATAGATGTTAAACAACACTTTAAATGATTGGAGGAGGAATTTCAGATAATAAGGGGAATGAATAATACATGGATAATTTTTAATTAAATTGTAAAATCAGTTAACACTGTAAAATCTCTACAAAGTGCCATTAGGGGTTCATGAAGACAACTTTGATGCAGACCAAGCACATCATTTTTTTAATAATGGGTGGTAAAATATGTATAACAATCCCTGTAACCCAAAATAAAAGCGTTAATAAATTGTGCAGCCAGCCCATCAGGGTTCATCTCTGCCTGGCCTGGGTAATTCAGAGCCACCTGATAATGTTGTACAGTGCAGATTGCATATTGACAGGGCAATTCAGAGTCCTGCGTCTGCCTGGAACTTGTAATAAAATGTCTACAATTCCAAAAATGACATCATTATTCATTATCCATTTCCTCCACCTGATCTATAGTGCTTAGAGTCTTGGACCTAGAGAATATTTGGATTCTGGAGCACAGCCTTGGCCTCTTGGCTTCCTGAAGGAGGGTGGTCTATTATTTCCCCTGTAAGCTTCCCCCTGTCCTTCTCCACAGAAGATACAAAATGAAGCCATTCTCTGAGAATGAAAACTGAGCAAACCACCAATTATACTTTATCCAAATTCTTGTTATCCAAGGGTATGCTATTACACAGGATTTATTGTAGCAGTAAAGGAGCCCTCGTGGCGCTGCGGTCAAGCCTTCCACTGTTACCCAAAAGGTCAGCCATTTGAACCCACCAGTGGCTCCATGGGAGAAGGACGTGGCAGTCTGCTTCTGTACAGATTACAGCTTTGGAAACCCTATGGGGCAGTTCTACTCTTTCCTATAGGTTCTCTCTGAGTCAGAATGGACTCTACGGCAAGGGGTTCGGCAATTGTAGCAGTAGGAGTCGCTGGGGGGTGCAAATGGTTAACCTGCTGCTTTGCTAACCAAAGGGTTGGAAGTTTGGGTACACCCAGAGGCTCCTCAGAAGAATCACTTGGTGATCTACTTCCAAAAAATCAGTCATTGAAAAACCCTAGGGGCACAGTTCTAGTCTGACATACAGGGGGTCACCATGAGTTGGGATCAACTAGAGGGCAACTGATTTGGTTTTTGGTTTACTGTAGCAGTAAAAGAGACTGCCACCAGCAGAAAACCTTCAGGTGTCAGTCTGACAAACTGACAGACGCATGGTGGTTCTTCTCAGTAAAGGTAATTTATTCCTCCACTTTCGTATTCAGACCTAATGGTGGTAGTGACAGTGGTGGTTAGGTGCAGTCCATTCAATTCCGATTCTAACTCATACGGACCCAATATGACAGAGCAGAACTGCCTTATAGGTTTTCCTAGGTTGTAATCTTTATGGGAACAGACTGTCAGGTCTTTTCTCCCCTGGAGGCACTGGGTGGGTTCCAGTTACTAACCTTTAGTTTCACAGCCAAGGGCTTACCGCTCCGATATGGCCCTATCCCTTGCAATTTATCTACGCTCCACTCACATCTTAGAAAATAGTCTCTGTTAAACCGTTCCTGAGTTACCAGATTTGTGTGCTTTTATTTTTTTTCCCTGCAGAGACCCTGACTGACAAAGGCTATGGACAATGTATGTATGCTGGAAAAAGAGAAAAAAATTCTCAAAGGATGTCAAAGAGAACAAAAGTAGCAAACAGAATGAATGTTAATTTGTGAATGTGTCAACTGTCCTTTTTCCATATAATTGCATCTGGCAGAAAATGTTCGACTGATTTATATATCTTTGAATCACATCAGGATTGGTAAAATATTAAAATGAGAATGTCAGTTAAAGACATAGCATAAAAATATAGTAAGTTTGTGTATTGCATTTGATTTTGTATGAATTATTTACTTACATGTAAAATTAAACATTTTTATATTAAATGAAATCTATTGTTGAAACTGAAGTATGTCTTGTGAAAATGTCAACAATAACAGAGCTATGTACTGCAGAGTAGTTGCCTCTGTCCCTACTTGAACTACAATATTTGCCAAACCAGGTATTTATTTAAAATTAAATGCTTGAGAACATAGTTTTGCCACTAAGTACTAGTAAGAACAAAAGTGTTCTCATCTTTCTAATGCTTTTATACAACCAGCAAAAGACCAGTTTGTTCTACTTGTAATATGTTTGGTACTAGGACCATATCAGTGTATTAAATAACATATTTAGAATCACAAAAGTTCACAATTTTCCATTCTCCAAAATCTCCTTATAGCTACAAAAATCTTTGCTGTATATTTCAATTATTCTGGTTGTAAAAGAGCGATTAATAAGCAATTGTGAGAAATTAGTGATATACCAAATCCAAGATAGGTGGTATTCACTGAGTAATTTTAGCTAATTTTGAAAAATTACAGAAGTTGGGTATATAATCTCATAACTGTTTTGGTATACCTCTCTGAAATTTGTAAATATAGGTTACTGTGTAGGGAAGAAGGGTGCTGATATTACAGGAAAAGAGAAAAGACAAATACCAACAGAGTACATATAATACATAGCTTTGAAAAAGTAGATAAGTGTGTTCTATGTCTAAAAAGAAAAAGTTGTTGATTGATTGTATTTTTTAATTTATACTTGCTAATAAATGGCGGATGAATGTGATTAGTCATTTAATATTAATATTTCAGGTTAAAGTGCTTAAGTTTGAGGTTTTCTTAAAAAATATTTTCAATTTGTATTTCAATTTGCTATTGTAATTCAAACTCCAGAAATAACATCAGTGAATTCAGTGACAAGAAATATATTTAATTAGCAGACTGAAAACATTGAACATATTTGATATTCTAATTGATGTCTTCAGTAGACTCTCATGAAATATGTCTAGAGGTCCCGGGTATAAAATAAGAATTTCACAGTTACGGAGATAAGAAAGCATAGTCATATACTCCCACGTGAAATAAATGTACTTTTTACACACATGGAGCCCTGATGGTGGAGTGATCAAGAGTTAAGGATTTGGCTGCTAACCGAAAGGCAGTTTGAATCCACCAGCCACTTCTTGAAAACCCTATGGGGCAGTTTGACTCTGTGCTCTAGGGTCACTATGAGTCCGAATCAACTCGACAGCAACAGGTTTTGGTTTGTTTTTTTGGTTTTACATATGCAGTTTTCCAGTTAAAATTGTATTCCAGGTTCATTATGGAATATAACTGTCTTCCAAACAAACAAACAAACTCTCCGTGGAGCTGATTCCAACTCATAGGGACCCTACAGGCCAGAGTAGAACTGCACCATAGGGTTTCCAAGGAGCGGCTGGTGGATTTGAACTGCCCACCATTTGGTTAGTGGCTGAACGCTTAACCACTGTGTAACCAGGGCTCCAACTCTGTCTTAGTCATTGATAAATTAGAACACTGTGTGTTATGACAGTTGATTTATATACCTGTGTCTACCACGGTTCCTTATGCTCTATTCATGTTTATACCTCTAGCACGTGGCATAAAGACTGATACATAGAAGACATTCTCCAAATCTCTCCCTCTATCATTATTATAGTTTATAAATGTATATACATTTACGTGTGTGTGTGTGTGTGTGTGTGTGTGTGTGTGTATACATGGAGCTCTGGTGGCACAGTGGTTAAGGGCTCAGCTGCTAACCAAAAAGTTCGGCAGTTTGAATCTACCACCAGCTTCTTGTAAAACCTATGGGGCAGTTCTACTCTGTCTTATTGGGTTGTAATGAGTCAGAATCCACTCGATAGCAACAGGTTTGGTATATAAATATATAATTTTTCCATTTGGTAAACCTAGTTTTCTTTGAATACATAACTTCTCTTTATAAGATTTGAATATTTATATTCTTCTTGTTTTTCTAGGTATGTGTTAAGTAAATACTATATTACTTCATATATGAGCCTAGAAAGTTTGTGGGAAAGTTTAAACTCATCCATTTTCAATTTTTCTTATAAAATTTTTATTCTATTATTTAGTTTAAATAGTTTATTTATAGAAATTTTCCAGTATGTATATGAAATTATCTTCAGACGAGTAGTACAAAATGTAGCAAAATAACTTTTTTTTCCTCCCAAGAGTGGCATATTAAATGATTCATTCTTTTGTTATATTTCTCTTACGTTTAACTGCATGTGTAATATTAAAAAAAAAAAACTTGAACACTGGCTTCTGTCTACATTATGGATGCCAACTGGTAAAGTATTAGTAAATAAAGTTAAGTGTTTAAATATTTATTATGATGTAAAATAATTCACCACCTTAAACAAAAGTTCAATATGCTACAATCTCTATTGTGAAATCTAAGACGTGTGATATCCATGCCTTGAAAATAAATTCTTTCCTTTTATTCATCTGTATTGATACACTTTTAACACAATATCTAGCTTAAGCTAATGATTACCATTATCAATTTAAGTGTAAATAGGACACTAAATAGTGAATTTGATCACTTCTACTTTGCTTTAGGCAATAGTATTTAATATTTAGCAATAACAAATATGCATCATTTACATACAGTTTTTTCAAGTAAGTCCCCTAATTTTTTCCATGTATTCAAATTAATCTGACATTTACAAAGGTGAAATTAAAATTGAAATTGAAGAGTTCTTTGAAATTGGGAAGAGCAAAATCTTAAATTAAGCAAGTTCTCATGGGAAGATAATCACAAATAGTAAAAACTGCTGATGAAAATAATGAGTTTAAATACTCATTGCAGACAGTGAGGAAAGTGGCTCTCTGCTTTTATCTTAACGCTCTAGAAATACTAAATACAAGTAAAAGTAACTAAAGATATTAAAAAGAGGACAAGAGAATTAATAATCTGCCAAAACATGAATAATTTCATATGAATATATAGTATGTTTATATATTTTTAATGTTTCTACCACTGCGTTATCTAACTTAAAAATCTTTAGGAAAAGTCTCCTCTTAGCAAATTTCTGGGTCCTTTATCAGTACTAGATCAAAAATCATTCCTATATGAATGCTACTGTGTGGATTTTCTAAAAGAGCTTTAAACATTATTTCACTTCTGTGAAACGAAGAACCCAAAAGAAAAAAAAAAAAAGAATTGAATTTTTGTTAGCATGTTTTTGAGTAAAAATACTTTCATCAAGCTTCCCACTGGGAAAACAGTAATTACTTAAGTTGGCAGCACACATCTGGCATAATAAAGAAGGGAACAGAAAAGTCCTTGAAGTAAGCAAAGTGTTTGTCAGTTTCCACTTTAGAATACTCCTGTTATTGCCAGACTCAAGAAAATATTTAATTAGGAACTGGCTCCCTTCTCATCTTCACTAACTGGAGGGTGTCACCCTCCAACCCTCTTGGATGTTGAAAAAATTTATTAGCATGAAGAGCATCATATTCTATTTCCCAAATATCTCCATTAGTAACTAACTATAAACGCTTTAGCTATTAGACTGGAAAGTAAAAACTGAATTCAATTTCAGAAAGGTAAGTTCTCCCACAACTGGCAAGACTGATTTTACTGTGGAAATCCTTCATTATCCTTTGGTTGTTGTCCTTCTGGGAACACTTTCAGCTGGCTAATGGACAGCAATATAATCTCACATGTGAGCTGCTCCCTCCAACACAAAACCAGAGGAACACTGTAGGCATCTGTATGTTATCCCCCTAAATGTTATGTTAATATTATTTATTAAATATTTGTATTTTTAAAGATAAATATAAACTTTATTATAAACTGTATCTGTTTTCATTATTTAAAAAAAAAAAAAAAGCCAAATAGTACACACAGAAACATGTGAAGCTCTCCTCTTTAATACTGCACTTCCATTCTCAAGGAAGGAATACTCATTAACTGTGGCATCTGTGCTTCTAAGTTTACTTTTTATTTCACAATATGCTTTGGAAATTTTTCCATGGTAGCACATGCAAATCCTCTTTATTTGTTATAATGGAAGCACATTATCACACATTTTGGATGCATCATCATTTATTGGAACATTTTCTCATTATTAGTATTTTATTCTCTCCAGTATTCTGCTTTACCAATAATACTGTGATGAACATTATGATATATTGAAGAAAAGAAACACAAATGTTAGTAGTAATTCCTACTACACATAGAGTAGTTTGGTTTTAAAAGGTTATCAATTACACTATTTTATTTGATGGAGTTTGTATGTGGACATCCTTTTGAAGCACTAGTTTTCTTATTATTTTACAGATGAGAAAATGCAATTCAGAGAGTTCAAGTGATTTTAGTAGTTAAACTCATATACTTTAACTTTCTCTTGCCCACATTATTCTGTTAACAGATGTGTTAAGTAAACATCAAGTAAGGATATTGAAATAATGGAGTGAAACAAAATTATTTTTCAACTAGCTGAAATGAATGAGTTAACTGTGTCTCAAATGAGTGACTTTGTCTTTCTTCCTTACTATATGTTGAGAACTTGCGGGCAGTAGACGGATGATAAGCAAGACCCAGGCCATGTCAACCCTATGGTACTTTCTTAATAGTTACAATACATTAGTGACATTATAGATTTAATTGTTAATAAGTGTAATAAGAAAACAAATGCAATAGGAAATAAGTAATTTTATCAGTTTTTCTGCATTTATCTTTTTCTGCTCAAGCTACTTTTATTCTTAAAATATTTGTTAGCTTCTTTTCATTTTATAAGAATGTTAGACATTTACAAATGTTTTATGATTAGGACTATGATTCAATTAACATTTTATTCATTAAAATTTTATTAAAGGAACTTTAGCACGTAAATACAGCCTGTATTTAATAAAGGCTGTATTTGAACAAAAAGTGTTAATTTAAGGACCATTCATGAATTGTAAAAGTTAACTGTTTAATTAATTTAAATGTAAACAAAGCTGAAATCAGTTACCTCAATGTTAACAAAGAATAATCTCCTAATACAGCTTGCTGGCGGTGCAAACTGTTCGCTCAGCTGCTAACCAAAAGGTTGGTCATTGAAACCCACCCAGTGGCTCCGTGGGAGAAAGACTGGTGATCAGCTTCTGTGAAGATTGCAGGAAAAAGAACCCTATGAGGCAGTTCTACTCTGTAACACTGAGTTACTATGTCAGAATTGACTCCATGACACCTAACAACAACAGCTTTATATTATCAATAAATCAGACATGTTAAATGCTTTCTAGAATGTAAAGATGTGTAAGAAAGGCTACACATGGATGCATAAGAAATCTATTGGGACATAAAAGACGCTTAGATGCCAAACAAAAGGTGGGAATGAAGAAACTGAGGAGAAAAGAGAGTAGTTCTGTCTACAAGGAAAATGAGTTCTAAGGTCTGGAAGCAATAAAGACAGTCATTTTCAGGCAGCAGAGAGTTCAGTAAGGCTGGTGTGTAAAATATGAATAGAAGGAAAAAAACAATGATGCTTGAGGGGAAAGCAGGGATCAGATCTTGCTGGTATTTACAAGGCATATTAAGAGATTTGCACTTTGCACTAAGAACAATGGGGGGACTGAAAAACAAAATCAAGAATTCTGTCATCACACACCTTTGTTAGAAACTTCATTTCCAGCATTAGATAAAACATGGCAGGCAGCTAATATTCTAAGCTATATCTGTATCTATATCTCATAGCTAAAATTATGTTAAATATGCTCAGGCATCACATATACTTCCTAGAGTTTTTGGAAGGAGAACAGTTTTAAGAAAACAGAGGAAAGACAGATGGTCTAAATTACACTGGTAGTCAGGAAACATTACATGTATTAATAAAATAAACTCAAAAGTAAAAGTATCCACAAGTGACGATAATAGCATGAATTTCATATGTAGACAACCTCATCTAAATATTACATAATAATTTGAGTATTATTTTAAAAATATTTATTCAAATGTGAAACTAGAAAATCCTTCTACCCAAAAAGCTTCTTAAACATATATACTCTATACTTTTTATTTCATGACATTCATTTTCCCACTTTTACTGAAGAATCTTATCGGACATAAACTCCCAAATGTCTTTAAAAGAAAAAAAAGCGTCTGCCATTACATGCTAAAATGTCATCTTATTCTCGGTTGCTTTTTTCAAAATCCTCATCGAAGAATGCATATCACAATGTCGTGGTGGTTAAGCATTTTGCTGCTAACCAAAAGGCTGGCAGTTCAAATCCACCAGCCTCTCCTTGGAAAGCCTATGGGGGAGTTCTACTCTCTCCTACAGGGTCACTATGAGTCAGAATTGACGCAACTGCAATGGGTGGTGTTTTAATCCTTTCCTGAAAGTTCAGGGTCAGAGCATATTTAAGAATAAGTTTTAAAAATCTATTCCTCATGTGTTTTTATATAACAATATTCAGGTAATATTTCCAACTAGAAAATATGCTATCATATAAGAAGTGACTCTCCACTAGTACAATAACCACTACGTACAAACACTTATGTTCAGATACTAAATGAAACTACATTTCAAGTGTATGGATTCTCTTTGTGTCCCTCTTTTCTCAGCTAGGATACGTTATGCTTACACTTGTAACAGCACATTGAAGAATAACTGCATTTTAATGTCAATTGACATTCTTTATAAATCAATTTCAATTGATCAAAATCCTTTTCACAAAACTTTTCTTGTTGGAATGATATAGTTTCTTAGGTTTATTTGTGGTCACTTGAAGGAATTAGAAGATGGAATTTTTTAAAAATATAAATGAATAAAAAGTTCATTTGCCAAAAAGTTGATTTTGAAATACTTAGATAAATTAGACAGAATACTATAGAATCTCAAATAGAACAGGAAATGCTGGAATTAGTAACTAAATCAAAAAACTAAATTTTATAAAGGATCAGGCACCTTTCTAAGTTATTTCCCTCTTAGGAAGTTCTCATTTTCAGTAAGTATGTTGTTGTTGTTGGGTGCTGTCAAGTATATTCTGACTCACAGTGACCTCATGTGACAGAGCAGAACTACTCCAGAGGGTTTTCTTGGTTGTAATCTTTATGGAAGCAAATCACCAGGTCTTTGCCCCATGGAGCCACTGGATCGGTTCAAATCGCCAACTGTTGGTTAGCAGCCAAACGCTTAACCATTGAGCCACCAGGGTTCCTTTCTGTAAATATAAATGTCAATAAATAGCTTACATCAAAGGTACAGATTACTTCACATTCAATGTGTGGCATAATTTTCCTAAAAAAAGTTTAGTACATCCTATACTACAGAGAGACAGATCAAGTGTCTCTCCTTTATAGATACCTTTTCCTCTCCTCCATGCTTCACTGACTGCTCCTCCTCGGTATTAAAACCACATTTTCCAAATTCCAAGTAGGCAGGAAAAAATAAACACCAGGGGGAAAAATGCTTAAACACAAAGGAGTCTAATAGATTTTTTTCCTTTTTATTTATTTATTTTATTTTATTGCGATTTAAGTGAAAGTTTACATTGCAAATTAGTCTCTCATTAAACAGTTCATATACAAATTGTTTCGTGACATTTGAATTTTGTTCTACATTTTTCTCCCACTCTGTCCGGGACCCTGTATTGCAATCCCTGCCAGAGCAGTCGGTGGTGGTAACCCGACACCATCTAGTTGTTCTGGGCTTAGTCTGGTGGAGGTTGTGGTAGTTGTGGTCCATTAGTTATTTGTATTAATCTTTCCCTGTGTCTTTGGTCTTCTTTATTCTCCTTTGCTCCAGCCAGGACGGGACCAGTAGGTGTACCTTAGATGGCCACTCACAGGCTTTTAAGACACCAGTTGCTACTGACCACAGTTGGATGTAGAATAGTTTCTTTATAGACTATTTTAAGCCAATTGAGCTAGGTACCCCCTGTAATAGACTGGTTTTGATATAGTGATTTTCTTGTTGTTGTTAGCATCACAATACACTTAGTCACCTAGTTTTAAACTTCTGAGGGTTGCTTTTATTCCTCTTTCTCCCCTATAGCCTATAGTTACCAAGACTTACCGAATCTGTGTAAATCTTCCTCACGTTATTTTCCCTTTATTTAAATTCAGATACTTTTTTACATATATCCTAGTCTTAACAAGTCTCCTAAATATCAATCTTCCCCTCTTCAACCCATCACACACTTTCCTGGCACATCTTCCTGAAATACTGCTCCTCTCCCCATGTCGCAGTGTTTTTTCCTTATCTACACAAGTGGTTTATACTCTTTATTTAGCAATCAAAGGGGTCTCTCAGTGGTCCCCAAGGTAGCTTTTCAATCATTTCCTATAATCGGACATGAAATTGTCCTATGCAATTTCCAAAGTTGTTCTACATACATTATCTAATATGCAATTCTATGTGCATATTAAAATCTTCCATCATCTGCTAATGCTTTCTTCCCCTGCCTGGGTGTTATCAATTCTGTGTTTCAAGATCCAGCTCATATTTCCACAACCCAGGAGAGGTTTCCGGAAACACCACATTTTCAGTCTTACCCAAAAGCTGAAAGCAATCTCCTGGGAAAACCCTTTATCTCAACTTCTCTTATGGCATGTATTACTTTCCATGTTTTATAATGATTATTTCTGTATGGGACAATTCTCCTAATAGACAAAGTTTGTTGAATGAGAAGGTTTGTCGTATATCTTTCTGCATCACAGATATTCATTACACATTTAGAGAGTGAAATATTCTCATATTAAAATGCAGGTTATTGGTGAGGAAGGGTCGTGCCTTGCTGAATAATTGGAGAACTAATATTTATTGAATGAAGCATTATGGAAAGAATGCAATGAAGGAAATTGTAGTGTGTGATCTCTGAACAATGCCTACAATATTGTGGTGCACAACATACATTATGTATTATAAAACAAATAGATAAGTACAATGGGGTCATGCTTCCTAAAGTATGCTCCAAAGACTGCTAGCGTTGGATCCAGTGTGGACGTTTGTTTAACAAGAAAACAGTTGGTTCCCAAATCAGACCAATTTAATCTTGATTCAAAACCTATATGAAGAGTATTCAGAAATCTGCATATGAAAGAAGTCACATTAGGTTGTTACCCTAAAAGCCAAGGATCTAGAATCTCAGAACTTCAGGGAACCCTCCACAATGCTCAGCATTTCTGCTTTCTATCCACTTCCAGGAGTCACAAGTGCCTCTGACCAAGTGCCCAGCTCCTTTTCTTTCTGTCCTTTGAAACTGAACTGTGTGTTTGTACCAGGTGGGAGACTTTATGGAATCATGTGAGACAGACAGGTACCCACTAAAAGATTAAATTTGAGGCTGAGGTTTGCGTGGTGTAGAAAGGGTGCAGTTTCAGGGACTGATTTGGAGAGACTGCTGAAGCCTGAGCCTACAACATGCAACTGCTAATAGTATTCATACACTTTACTTTTTCTTTAGGTGACAGTCATGGCGGTGCAGTGGTTAAGAGCTATGGCTGTTAACCAAAAGGTTAAGAGTTCAAATCCACCAGTGGCTCCTTAGAAGCCCTATGAGGCAGTTCTATTCTGTCCTATAGGGTCACTATGAGTAGGAGTCAACTCGACAGCAGTGGGTTTGGTTTGGTTTATGTTTACTCCCAGGGTTTTGTTCTTTAAGAGATTCATCCTTAGGCTTAAGGGTTCTCTTTCAGCCCACTGTGAGCAGCTGTCTGGCCTGTAATGCAAAAAGCACCGCAGAGTGATTATCCTGTCTCCTCACTTTCAGAGAGGCAAGAATACATACTAAATGCCACCTTGATCTTTAGCCTTGTTTTTTAGCTCATTTCAACTGAATTGTAGTTAAAACATGAATTATGTTTTCTAGAAACCTTTTATTATTTGAAGATTTATTTAACAAAGAACAGCTAGCTTAGCAAAGGCATCTTTCTAATGAGGTGCCCATATATTTTGCTACTGTTAGATACATCAAGTGGCACAAGGTAGGCCTTTCACAAATCATTTTCTTCTGAATTAAAGTCAATTGTAAAGCCACATAAAATTTACAACCAATTTATATTATGTCTAGCAAGTAATCCTTAATTCAGAGTACTTTTCTAAATTAAGATCAGTGAAAGTATGTCTGATAATATTTAGCAGATATGTATCTTTGAGTAAGAACCAGGATATTTCCCTTGGAATGTCCTTATTTTCTGAATGCCTTCTGTAATCCAGAATTTCAACTCTTAAAAGTTTCTACAAGTATAAAGCACCAAGTGTGTTTTCTAATTTTTCTCATTTATCCCCAATACATAATATCTCTTTGAGTTTAATGAGTCCATAAGACAGTTTAGGTCAAAAAAATTATACAATGAGACTAAAATTAAAATTAAAATGTCAATATAAAAATAAAAGTAAAAAGTATGAAAATGACCATGTAAAGTATTTCTCTTTGGCAATGGCAGATAACAATGGCATGTTTTTCTGAACACAATTGTTAAGAAATATAAATTTTATTGTAAAATAGAATTAAATGCTCCTAGTAGAAATGTTTTTAAGAAACTTTATAAAATACACTACTATCCTTCATCTTTTTCTAATATGATAGTATCATACTGTAGACCTCTATCTAGCACCATTACTTAAAAATAGGTATAGACAAAATATCATTCAAATAAGCATGAGTATCATGAAATTAATTTCTTAAAATTTGTCATATTCATTTATCTGCAAATGTATCTTTTATCTTTCTGACCTTTCAAATATGAAACAGATCAAATATGTTAATAACTTTCTGCAAATCCACTGAAGCTCATGCACAATCAAAATGTGACAGGCTTAAATAGGCATGTACATATAAGAAACACTGAATCTCTAAATTAGGCTTCAGAAAGTCTTTGAAAATTAAATCTGGCATGCTTCAGCTGATAAAGAATAAAAAGTACCTTCAGTAATGAATAAAAAATAAAGTAAACCTGAGCAAGAATGTCCATAAGCTGGCCTGCTATAAGTACAGCTTTTAAGTTTCTCATGAATTTCAAGATACACAATTAGAAAATTTTTGTGGTTGTGGATTCTAGGTTCTCAAAGAGAGAGCAAAAGTGTTGAAAAGTATTGTTTCCATTGAAAACAACCCATCTCCTTTATTAGAAATACAATTTTTCATTAAAAAGTCATTCATTTTCCACCTAAAAATATATAACTTAAATTTTATATAAAATAATCCAAATGATTTTCAACAAAATTCTCTACTATCACTTGCTTTGAATTTAGTTGTTTTATATATATTTCTTGATTCCTCATTTAAGCTGAGGCTTTACCTAAGAAACAGCAATTATATACAATGAAATGAAAACACTGATGTCTCCACTATCTCCTCCTTGCTATATTTATTGCATTTTCTGTAGAAATTATAGGTTAATCTTGTTAGAATGAATTTGGTGTCCTGTTGGAACTACAGAGCAAAGCCACATACAGTGGATGGAATTAATCTTCCCTAAAAGACCTAATAGACCACCACCATCTGTCAGTTTGTTGTACTGTGGATGGTGGCTGGCATGTTGCTGTGTCACTGGAAGCTATGCCACCAGTATTTCACATACCATCAGGGTCACCCATGGTGAACAGGTTTCAGGGGAACTTCCAGACTAGGAAGAAGGACTTGGCGATCTACTTCTTAAAAAACTGGCCAGTGAAAACCTTATGAATAGCAGGGGAACATTGTCTGATATTGTGCCAAAAGATGAGCCCCTCGGTTTCAAAAGCACTCAAAATACAACTGGGGAAGAGCTGCCTCCTCAAAGTAGGGTCAACCTTAAGGATGTGAAAGGAGCAAAGCTCTCAGATCTTCATTTCCTGATGTGACACTACTTAAAATGAAAAGAAAGAGCTACAAACATCCATTAATAGTAGGAATGTGGAATGTACAAAGTACAAAAGTAGGAAAATTGGAAGTGTCAAAAAATAAAACGGAACACTTGAAGATCAATATCCTACTCATTAGTGTGCTGAAATGGACTGCCATTAGCCACTTTGAATCAGACAATGACATGGTCTACTACGTCTGGAATGACAAACTGAAGATGAACAGTGTCGCATTCATTGTCAAAAGGAATATTTCAAGGTCAATCCGGAAATACAATGCTGTCAGTGACAGGATAATATCCTTATGCCTACAAGGAAGATCAGTTAATAAGGCTATTATTCTAATTTATGCACCAACCACTAACGACAAAGATGACAGGATTTTTACCAACTTCTGCAGTTTGAAATTGATCAGACGTGCAATCCTAATGCCTTGACAATTACTGGTGATTGGAATGCTAAAGTTGGAAAGGAAGAAGAAGGATCAGTACTTGGAAATTACGGCCTCGGTGATAGATATGACTCCGGAAATTGCATGATAGAATTTTGCAAGATCAATGACTTCTTCATTGCAGATACCTTTTTTCAACAACATAAACAGCAATTATACACGTGGACCTTGCCAGATGGATTACACAAGAATCGAATGGACTACATCTGTGGGAAGAGACGAAGAAGCAGCTCAATATCGTCAGTCAGAACAAGGCCAGGGGCTGAATGGGGAACAGAACATCAATTGTTCATATGCAAGTTCAAGTTGAAACTGAAGAAAATTAAAAAAAGTTCACGAGAGCCAAAGTACACACTTGAGTATATCCCACCTGAATTTAGAGAACATCTCAAGAATAGACTTGATGCATTGAACACTAATGACCAAAGACCAGATGAGTTGTGGAATGACATCAAGGAGATCATACCTGAAGAAAGCAAGAGGTCGTTAAAAAGACAGGAAAGAAAGGCTAAAATCGATGTCAGAAGACTCTGAAATTAACTCTTGAAAGTAGAGTAGCTAAATAGGAAGGAAAGACATGAAAGAGTAAAAGGGGTAAACAGAAGATTTCAAAAGGAGGCTCATGAAGACAAAGTATTACAATGAAATGTGCAAAGACCTGGAGTTAGAAAACCAAAAAGGAAGAAAATGTTCAGCATTTTTCAAGCTGAAAGAACTAAAGAAAAAATTCAAGCCTCGAGTTGCAATACTGAAGGATTCTAAAGGCAAAATATTGATTCTATAGTCAAAGGAATGAGGAAATTATCAAACAATGTCGTTAATATCACACACAAGTATAATTTTGCAGAAGATAATTCAAAAAAGGTTGCAGCAGTATATCAACAGGGAGCTGCCAGAAATTTAAGCCAGATTCAGAAGAGCGCATGGAATGAGGAATATCATTGCTGATGACCAAAAGACCTTGGCTGAAAGTAGAGAATACCAGAAAGATATTTACCTGTGTTTTATTGACTATGCAAAGGCATTCGACTGTATGGATCATAATAAATTATGGTTAACACTGCAAAGAATGGGAATTCCAGAATACTTAGTTGTGCTCATGCAGAACCTGAACATAGACCAAGAGGCAGTCGTTCGAACAGAACAAGGAGATACTACTTAGTTTAAAATCAGGAAAGGTGTGTGTCAGTGTTGTATATACTTTCACCATACTTATTCAAATTGTATGCTGAGCAAATAATACTAGAAGTGGACTATATGAAGAAAAACATAACATCAGGATTGGAGGAGGACTTATTAACAACCTGTGATATGCAGATGACACAACTTTGCTTGCTGTAAGGGAAGAGGACTTGAAGCACCTGCCGATGAAGATCAAAGACCACAGCCTTCAGTATGGATTACACCTCAACATAAAGAAAAAAAAAAATTCTCACAACTGGACCAATAAGCAACATCATGATAAATGGAGAAAATATTGAAGTTGTCAAGGATTTCATTTTACTTGGATCCACAATCAACAACCATCAAAGCAGCAGTCAAGAAATCCAAGGATGTATTGCATTGGATAAATCTGCTGCAAAAGACCTCTTTAAGGTGTTCAAAAGCAAAGATGTCACTTTGAGGACTAAGTTGTGCCTGACCCAAGTCATGATATTTTCTAAGGTCTCATAAGCATTTGAAAGCTGGACTACGCCCTCGAATTACAGTGTTGGTGAAGAATATTGAATATACCATGGACTGCCAGAAGAACGAACAAATCTGTCTTGGAAGAAACACAGTCAGAATGCCTCTTAGAAGCAAGGATGATGAGACTTCTTCTCAAATACTTTCGACATGTTATCAGGAGGGACCAGTTCCTGGAGAAGGACATCGTGCTTGGTAAAGCAGAGGGTCAGCGAAAAAGATGAAGACCCTCAAGGAGATGGACTGACACATTGGCAAAAACGGGCTCAAACACAGCAATGATTGTGATGATGGTGCAGGACCAGGCAATGTTTCATTCTGTTGTACCTAAGGTCTCTGTTAGTCAGAACCAGCTGGATGGCACCTAACAACAACACAATAGGCCTAGTCCTACCAAGATCCATAAAGGAGAATGAGAACTTATTAGGAGAATATCAGATAGGCAGGAGAAGAAATAACCTCTCTATGTGAGCTTCACCTACTTTTAGATCTTAAGGAACCAAACTATGTCAGTCAATAATTCTGGGTGTTCATGTTCAGATGGAGCTCTTTCACATGAAAGGCAGACCTTGAAAGTCAGATTTGATGCCAGAGGGCGCAAACCATATCTTATAGGAAAACATACTAGTTGCACGCTCTACTCTATTCATTTGCCTATTGTTATTCCTCTGTTAAATTCTGCTGCAGGATTTTGTTACAGCCTTTTGTGCCTACTATGTATTTTGAATTCCCTAAGAGGAAAATTTTGTTTACAGCATTTTCCAAATGTACTTTAAAGTGAAATTCCTACTTTAATGGAGTCATGTTTTACTGAAAATCTTTTGGAACAGTTGTCACAGCCTTTACAACAATTGTTTTAAGTGTTCAAACTTTACTATGGGATATCAAGGAAAGGTATGCATGCCTGAGCCAAATGGATACAAAGGTGAATCGGACACTTTCCCCTTTGAATCAGTGTAGATACCTAAAGGGAATGTGAATTTTGTAAATCAAGAATCATGGTTAAAACATAAGTGTATTAATAGGAATGAGGGCAGTTGTTGACAGGCAGTGATAAAGATGGGTACATATCCCCTTATTTTCAAATTCTGGGTGATGGGGGTAGGAGGAAGGGCTGCTTCTATGAAAAATGTTATAAAGTTTTAAGGAACACATGAAATTAGTTCTTTAAATTTTAAATCATGGGTGGATTCTGTTGAGTCTATCTCCACTGAGGAATCACATTGTTTTTTTGGTTTTCTTTTTTAATTTTTTTTATTGATTAATTAATTTATTTTTTATTGTACTTCAGGTGAAGGCTTACAGAACAAATAGTTTCTCATGAA
>NW_004444164.1:1569035-1607835 GCF_000243295.1 Trichechus manatus latirostris | reverse complement strand
TTCCCTTTCCATATAAAGTTAATGATTAGTTTTTCCATCTCTTTGAAGAATGTTGTTGGTATTTGGATTGGGATTGCTTTGTATTTGTAAATTGCTTTGGGTAGAATTGTCATTTTCACAATGTTGAGTCTGCCTATCCATGAGCATGGTATGTTTTCCCATTTATGTAGATTCCTTTGGGTTTCTTGCAGTAGTCTTTTGTAGTTTTCTTTGTATAGGTCTTTTACATCCCTGGTTAGATATATTCCTAAGTATTTCACATTTTTAGGGGCTATTATAAACAGTATTGTTTTCCTGATTTCCTTTTCATTGTTCTCCTTATTGGTGTATAGGAATCCAGCGGATTTTTGTACGCTTATCTTGTATCCTGCTACTCTGCTGAATCTTTCTATTGTTTCCAGTAGCTTTCTCATGTAGTCTTTTGGGTTTTACATATCCCCTTATTTTCAAATTCTGGGTTTTGGGGGTAGGAGGAAGGGCTGCTACTATGAAAAATGTTATGAAGTTTTAAGGAACACATGAAATTAGTTCTTTAAATTTTAAATCATGGGTGGTTTCTGTTGATTCTATATCCACTGAGGAATCACGTTGTTTTTAAAAGAAAAAATAAAAAAATAGAAACAAATTTCAATAATGACATTTCATAAAGACACCTATTGCTATCATCCTCAGGTAGTCTATGATTTCTCTTCCTATCCAAGCCTCTCAAACTTTGGTCAAGCTACATATCTATGCCTAAGTGGTGTATAAATGTGGAGAAGCTAATTAAAGAACTAGGTTGATCACATTCGGTAGGTCTAATTTGTATAGCCCGAAGAGAAGGGCTCTAGTGAACCTGAAGGGCAGGACATTGGAGAATGGGAATGTAAAAACATGAGTTTTATCACATGCAAAGCAATACCTAGTTGTTGGAAGACTATTCTCCATGAAAATGAACATCTGGATATTAAAAGCCAATTTGCTCCAAGACTACTTTTTCAGGAATATTTGTATAAACAGACAGCTCTGGAAATACGGAGACACCAAAGCTCTCTACAGCATATTTATTTACATTTCTGGATAGTAAAGATAGAGACATGTTCTTTCCCTCCCACAGAGATTTGTTTACATTCCAGAGTAATACTGATAATATCTTTCTCCAGAAAGGAGATGGGCAGGTTTGCCAACAGCCCCTATAGAAAACAGGCTCCTGATTTCACGGCTCCTCGCTTGTAATACAACCTTACCACATGTGCAGGCATCACCTGGCCCTTCTCATGTCACCCTGAGGAATTGGAGCTCAAGGAAGAGCACCATGATGTTACTCTGGCTGCTTTTTTTATTGTAAGTAATAAACTGTCTTTTGTCTCTGACCCAGATCCTTGTCTTTCTGCCAATATCTATGAAACTGTGACAGGCTAACTTACTATCTTGAAAGCAGGGTGGAATCTCAGACCATTTCACAGTTCCTGGCTTGATGGTCTGACACTAGTCCCAATCATGTCTGACCAATTATTCATCACCCAGCTTCAGAACAATTTATTAACTAAAAAATTCAATCTAAGAGTGAGCAAATGGCCAGTTTGGGAAAGGTTTCAGTTACATGAGTTGTTATCTTCAAACTGCAGTGAAGAGTCTTACAGGTGAAGTTAAAGAAGCATAATGTCAGACATTTTTGTAAACCACAGAGATGTTTTACTCTAAGCTCGATAAGCAAACTCATTTTGTGGTGTTAAGGTCCACGGCACTGCTGCCACAGATTCTGTCATAGGGTGACTGGTAATTTAAGGTGACAGGACCTATTTACTGTGTGACATCATATGCACTCTCTTCAGACTTAATTAAAAACAAATGAACCAATCACCCACAAACTTTTGGAATGCTTATTTTTGTTAGTTGCTAAATGTCCCAAATCTAATTCTCATCTAGAAACATTTATAATCTAGCACAGTAAGACTGCTTTACAAATGCAGGTGTTCGTGTCCATCTGCATATTTACTACCTCTTCCTATACAGGAAAGACTCATTCTCAAATTGCACCTAGCAGTGAAGAGTGAAAATTTAGATACACATGGCTAAGATTTTTACAATAACTCAGTGTGATTTCCGTTTGGTATCTACATTTTCAGCTCCCTGGAAGGTCTCTCTCTCTCTCCAGCTATTATAATTGCTAGTCAACAACCACTGAGGGAAATGTGAACAAATGATGCAATAATATGAAATATGGGCAATTGCATTTGAAATCCTAGTATGAAATCTATTCAGTCTCTAAATTCTTTAGTTGGATAGACATGTATTACCTGTATATGTCAGGTAAATATAAGGTCCCTAAATGCCAATGAATAAAAATTTAAAAGATAAGAATTGTGGATTAAATGTGAATATGTATAAAGCATAAGCATAAAGTGTTTGAAAAGATCAAGAAATTTTAGCAAATTACTTTTCCTCCTCCAAAACAACCCCAATTTCAAAGATGAAGGAAAAAAAGTAATTTTCAGGGATCTGTTTACATATTCTAGAGAAATACACTATTCCAAATATGATAATACAGGCTCACCAACCTCATAATAATATCGTTTCAACAAAAACTCCATTAGGACTTCTGTGATATTGAAAGCTGATTTGTAAATATTGGCAAGAACGTTCACACTTTTTTTAAAAAAATAATATATATTGCAATGGCCTTTATAGCTATGCAGAAAAACCCTTAAGCCTACTAAAAAAGAAATTCTTTTCCCTCTTTTATTTAGCATATACACTTGCAATTCGCTTCTGATTTGATTTATAGAGTTTGTCACCACAGTTTGTCACAACTGAGAACCCTAAGTGACTGAGCCTTCTTTGCATCAAAACAACTTTATTATGGTGCATGAAGCTTAGCTTGATGGCTTTCCTATTATTGATGCAATTGTTACCCCATAGCAACAACAGAAAAAGAACATCGCTGAGCCTGACTGGAATAAGTGCAATTCTCACTCTCTTCCTGCTGAGTAAAAACTCCGTTTTTATCTAAACTACAGTATATATCAGTGAACCTAATGGGATCTGACAGCCCATCTTAAATAGTGTCATTAGGTAACAAAGAGAAATCTGAAGCTATATTACCCATGGTCATTTTGATGACTGCTTCTTTTTCTTTCAATTTCAACAGGTAACTGGAACTCCCCTTGAAAAGGCTTTCTGAAATTTTCTGCTCTTTAATCCGGGTTTCTCTCTGCATAGTTCTTTCACCACAACCCAATATTTGAAGTAAACAGGTGCAAAATATGGTTTCTGTGATACTGAGTCATAGGACATTATTACTAATGAAGCTTTATCCCATATAACTTGCAGATTTTTCAACCTCACAAAATCATACAAAAAGTAAATTCAGAAATAGCTGTTCTTAAGTTTCCTTCAAATAAATGTTATGAAATAAAATAAGTAAGAAGTTTCAGAGTATACATGTTAGATAAATAACTCTGTTGTTACATATATAATAGATTCTTACTCATAGAGATCCTATAGGACAGAGTAGAACTGCCCCATAGGGTTTCCAAAGCTGTAACTTTATGGAAGCTGACGGTCACATCTCTCTTCCAGCTAGTGGGTTCAAACTGCCGACCTTTCAACCTGTGCCACCAGGGCTATTTATATAGGCAATATAAAAACATTTACTTGGACCCACACAGTAAAGGACAAATACAAAGTATTTGCCTAACATCATGGCTTATAGAACCCAAATATTCCTTTTCTTTACATTACTTTCTTTTCACCCTTTCCATTTCCTTCTTCATTTTCTTAACTACTGTTTCATACTAGCATGAAAGAGGTGAATAGCAAATACCTACAATATCCACCACCTGTCCATCAGTTGGTCTTACTGTGATGGCTTACAGGTTGCTATGTGATAGTAGAAGTTATGCATGAGTATTTAAAATACCATTAGGGTCACCCATGGTAGACAGGTTTGAATGGAGCTTCCAGACTAAGTCTGATTAGGAAAAAAGGCCCAGTGATCTACTTCTGAAAATTAGTCAATGAAATCCCTACAGATCACAGAATATTATCTGAGACTTCAACTTGCATACTTCGGACACATTGACAGGAGGGACCAATTGTTGGACAAGAACATCATGTCTGGTAAAGTGGAGGGCCAGAGAAGGCAAAGGAAACCCTCAATGATATAGTTTAACACAATGTCCTTAACAGGACTCAAACATACTAACAATCACGAAGATGGTGCAGGACCAGGCAATGTTTCATTCTGTTGTCCATGAGGTCACCATGAGTCGGAGCCTACACCATGGCAACTAACAACAATAACAATGCTGACATGGTTACAGTGGCAAAGAGATTTTACTACACGGTGATATCTCAAGTAGTGGGATTGGTGAAAAACTGAAGTAAATGATTTATAGTTTGGACATCGACTGACCATTAGCATGATCATAATCTCTTAATCATAAAATATCAAATGTTTACCATTAAAAGAACTTAAATGCCTGCCATCATGCTAAGCATCATCATGCATTATGTCATTTAATTCTTATAAAAATCCCATTATTATTGTTTCTCCTTTACAGATATGGAAACTAAAGCTTCTAATAGGTATGTAATTTAAATCATGCTGCATTTTGTGTTCTTTCATAGATTATTGTCATTGGCAGGAACAGTCATACAAATATAATAAAATATTTACTTAGCAACTTGTGCAGGTAATTTTTTTCTATTTTATTAATATTTACAAAAATATCATAAGTTAAAATAAATGACAATGCAGAATTGGAAAAATAAAGTAATTGAAATATATTATGTCTGAATGATTCATTCCACAAGGTTCTCAGCATTATATGTCACATTAAAATTATTAGGATCTCATTTCATTATTTCTGATGAAAAATGAACTACTCTAAGGAAATACTCTAGAGACTTTTGCAAGACAAATATTTCAAATATTCCAATTATGGGATAAGTGAGTAATTCATCAATGGATTCTCATTTCTAACAAGCTCCCAGGTAATATGGATGCTGCTGGTCCTTGGACCACGCTGAGCAGCAATGCTTAGAGAACACTTCAATGTGGACACTATACTATGAGAAAAATCTACTCATGGGTATAATGCATGATAAACTTCAGTAGGCATTAAATGTGATCCAAAAAATAAATACTCTATAGCAACAATAATGAGTGCTTTCCTAAACACCGTATTTTTTAAACCTGTATTTTTTAGAGCAGCACAATATGTGGGGATGCCTGAAGAGAGGCCTGGTGGCAGTGCTAGCACGTTCATGTGACCCAGACACAAAAGGAAATTATCCACCTCAGATGAGCAGCTAAGCAGAAAATTATATAATAACAGTGCCGGTTTGTAGAATAGTTAACACTTCTTCCTTGCCGTGCAATCTGTATTAAATTCCTATCCTGAATGGCTTGGAAGTAAGAACTAATGTTAACACTTCAACAGCATTATCTTTTCTCTCTCTCTCTTCTTAGTATGTGTTTGTATGCAAAAAAGTTATTCATTTTTATTTCTTTTAGCCTGTCGATATCTGCTTTAACACTTTAATTCCTAGTAGAAATAGTGATGACCTTCAATAGCAAAATTTTTAATATAGAGAATATGCAAACATGGCAAGACAGGCCAAAACATTTTCCTACCCCAATATCCAGCAGAGTCGCAATAGTAAACATTAGATAATTGATTAAACTATATATTTCATTCATTTGTACAATAAACTCTAAGACTCAGTGCTGAAAGTGTTGTCCTAAGAACAAAAGTATTGGCATTATTTGAGAGCTTGTTGAAAATGCTGATTGTCAGGTCCCACTGCGTAACTACTGAACAAGGTTCCCAGGAACTTTGCATGCACATACAGGCTTAAAAGGCACCAATTCACAGTACAGGATTAGAATCAGAGAAACCTGTGTTTGATTCACAGCCCAAACACTAACCAGCTGTCGGACTTTGGAACATAATTGTTTTAAACCTTGGATACAAAAAATGGAAATAGGGTTGTTCTAAAAGGTAAACAGGATAATGTTTGTTAAAGCACCTGACATAATATCGGAAACAATCTATGTTTCTAAATCAGAAAAAATTCTAGAATATAGCAGACACTAAATAATGTCATTGTTGAATGAATAAAAGAATCAATGAATCACTAGATAAATCAATAAATGAACATGCTCTCAACATCTAGAATCCAGAACCCCAGAACACTAACCTTCTCTTATTTGAAAAATAAATGTCAAAAGACTTTTTATGAGCAGATTATGAGAAAACAGTAGAGGTGGAATTGATTTAGAATCTTCTGTAATCCTCCCATAAAAACAGGGAAAGTAGGATTCAAAACCAAAAATTCCCGGATGACATTTACAGCAAACCCCAGGAGGAAGCAAGGGTAAGGCATCCAGGCTTCCCATGGCCCTGAGAAGCAAAATCAACAAGAGGAACTCTCAGGACAGCACAGTGAGCCAATCAGAGAACAGCAGCTGAAACAGGGAGAAAATTTTACAGGTGAATGCAAGGGGACAATGGTAAAGTCATAAGGTAAAATATCAAAACTAAAAACAAACAAAAAAACTATGCTCCCTTCAGAACAAAGTCCCACATTGGGAAGGAACTCCCAATAGCATAATCTAAAAAAGCCAAACCAGTTGCCATCGAGTTGACTATAACTCATACGATCCTACAGGACAGAGTAAAACTACCACACAGGGTTTCCAAGGCTGTAATCTTTACAACAGCAGACTACCACATTTTTCTCCCTGGGAGTGGCAGGAGGATTTGAAATGCTGACTTTTGGTTAGCAGCTGAGCACTTTAACTACTGCGCCACCAGGCTCCTTGTTTAATCTAAATTGTTCTGGATATAAACAATAGGGGCAAAGATAGAAAAAGGTCAAGATAGACATTTGGGAGGAGTACAGACAAGGCAGATGTTGGAAAATACGGGTCAATTTTTTTCATCATTTTGTAAAAATAACAGAATTGGAAGCTCTGGATTTATGAAGCTAGAAAGCCATCTGGGCCTAATCTTACCCCTATAAAACTAGTTTCTTTAAACACAAGAAGCAGAAAACAATTTTGGTAAAATCCCATAAGAGAAAGAAAAGCAGAATGACTTATCTAGAACTCCACAGTCACACCTATCGGTTAATGTATTGTCTCTGGCTAATTTCTTGCTACTACAGCAGAGTTTAGTAGCTACAACAGAGACCATATGCCCAGCAAAGCCTGAAATATCTACTGTCTGACCCTTTACAGAAAAAAAGTTCTTCTTCCCTGGACTAGAAAATAACCGTGAAAGACTTCAGCTTTTAAAGACTGGGAGAAAAACCCGGAAAAGAGAAACTGGGTATAAAAGCACATTGAGAAGACATGGTCGGCGAGAAAGCAGATGAAAGAGGAACATACGGAATTATGGGAGCCAAGAGAAAGAAGTGTTCGAGAAGGCTTGTTGTTGCCAGTTGACGTCCAGCTGGCTCTGACTCATGGCAACCTTATGTGTAACATAAGAACAAAACGTTGCCCGGGTCCTTCGCCATCTTCACGTTTAAGTCCATTGCTGTGGTTACTGTGTCAATTCATCTCATCAAAGTTTTTCCATTTACCAAACATAATGGTAGATGTGATTAACTGTTTCAAAATTCATTAAGCCTATATAAAAGGAGGAAACCCTGGTGGCGTAGTGGTTAAGAGCTACATGCTGCTAAACAAAAGGTCGGCAGTTCGAATTCACCAGGCACTCCTTGGAAACTCTATGGGGCAGTTCTACTCTGTCCTATAGGGTCGCTATGGGTCGGAATCGACTCAACGGCAACAGGTTTTATATATATATATATATAGGTTTTATATGTATATATATATAGGTTTTATATATATATATATAGGTTTTATATATATATATATAGGTTTTATATATATATAGGTTTTATATATATATATATATATATATATAAGGAAACTGAAATGTGCCTGCTGGATTTAGAATATGAAAACCATTTAGTTGGGAAGGAAATGGGAGTGAGAAAATGGGAAATGTTGAGAACTCTCAGTGAGTTTAACTTTGAAGAGTTTTAGAGTGAGCAATAAGTGGAGGAGGCTAAGTGACCAAAAGATAAATAAGCAGACATTTTATTTATATACTTACTAAATGTTCTCTTATTCTGTATCATTACTTATTCTTAATTACTAGGTTTGTCAGAAAAGTCTCATAGGAATGTTTTATTTATTCTTGTAGGAAAAATATATATGTATTCCTTTAAAATCAGATTCTAAGAAGTTAGTTTCATATTGCCTTATTACAAAGATCTTTCCTTTCAGTATAACCATAATTTCTGTGTAATGTTTTCTGATTCATATGATACAAACCATAGGAAGCATTCATTCATACTGGGCATGCTATTTTAGTAAAATTCAATAAGAAACCTAGGTTATTCACTTGTGAAAGACTCAACTATCAAAATATATGTATGTATGTGGGTGTATATGTGTGGTTTGTTAGAATTTTCAGTGATGCTATGTAACAATAGGAGCCATAGTGGCACAGTGGTTGAGAGCTCGGCTGCTAATCAAAATACCGGCAGTTCGAATCCACCAGCTGCTCCTTGGAAACCCCATGAGGCAGTTCTACTCTGTCCTATAGGGTTGCTATGAGTTGGAATTGACTTGACAGCAATGGGTTTATGTAACAGTATGTAACATTTGGGTACAAAGTAGCTCTATGTTGAAGTAATTTACTCTCTGTCCCAAATCAGCAAGTATATTCTGAGTATTCTGACTGCAAATATGATTCAAGTATCTAATTATCCTTTAAGTAATTTACATTCAAATGTGTAATGAAATATTTTTCCTCTTCTTACTGATTTAAAAATTTTAATAGTTTCTTGAATACACCAGTAAAATAATTTAAATATTCAGACTTAGAACCATACAACCAGTACAAAAGACACCTGGTGAGTAAGAGCTTGTGATTTCAAAGGTAGAAAAGTTTTAAAAAAAAAAAGGAGAAGACAATCTGATGCATATGAACCCCCTAAGGATTTTATTAAACTCAATGAAGAAATCACCAGGGAAGTAAATACTCATTTTTAAGACTTTTAAATTCTGTAAAAGGCAAAGTGATTTAACAATCCAACAATGGATGTGTTTATGCAGGGAAAAATAGTTTATATTTAGAAAATGTAATTTCCTTTACAGATCTATGCTTTCCATATTCCACTATAGTTACTTCAAGAAAAAAAAAATCAGAAAACAAGAAAAATTACATTTGTTTTTTTCTGTAAAGATTTCAACTCACATAAAACTAATGCACAGATGTTAACTTTGCTAACAAACATGGATGAAATTGGCACTAATTCTCATCAAATTATTAATTACGATTAACTATACACATCTGATGTCAAGGAAAATCACTTGTCTAAGTACTGTACTTACTTTTTACAGTATTTTAATTTTTCTTGTGAGTAATAACATATATCTGGGTACAGGTTCATTGACAACAACAGTCTATGAAAACTAATAAGATGGTTAATTTTTTTTTTAGCAGAATTACAGATAAAACTATGATTAATGAATTGACTAAGTTCTGTTCTCAATTTCCCCCATTGTAATTTTAGCTTGTTCTTTTAATCATCTTTGCACATCTAGCGCCTTGTTAAGTGTCTGTCCCATAGTAGGTGTTCAGTAAATGCCTATTTGTTTCTCTGAATTTGATTTACAGAATGTAGCTTTTAATCCTAATGCATAGAATATATTCCCATGAACATTTAAGGAGAAGCTAGAAGTTAATTGAGAAGAGATCAGTCCTTCTAGAGGTTTAGAAGGACTGTTGTTGAGTGCCACAGAGCCAACTCACTATAGACATGCTCTAATTATGGTGGCTGAGAACTCCTTGCGGTTATAAACTTGTAAATGATTTGTGGAAAAAACATCTTTTCCCTTTTCTCCACAAAGCAATGTTCTCTAAAAGAATATTAGATCATTATGAAGTAATCTGAAATATTTTGATGACATCTAGAAACACAGTTTTTCTCCCCCCTACTGCAGTTTGCTGTGTGTGCCCTCAAGTAGATTCCGACTTACAGCGACCCTATAAGACCAAGTGTAACTGCCTCATAGGGTTTCCTAGGCTGTAATCTTTATAGGAGGAGATTGACAGGTCTTTTCTCCTGTGAAGCAGCTGGTGGGTTCGAACTGCCCACTGTCCCATTAGCAGCCCAGTGCTTAACCACTGGGCCAGCAGGGCTCCTTACTGAAGTTTAGGACAGTTCCATAACTTAAAGTATGGCTATCATTATGAATATTATAAAATCAGAAGAACTCTTAACAGAGGAGCTGAAAAATAATTAAGATTTATATTATTACTGTCGTAAACTAGATATATTTTAGTAACATCAATATTTTTCTAAACATTGATAACTGGTTAATGGCAAAAATGAGCAGCATACTCATACTTTTGTTTGTAAAAACATCTTGTCTGTGTACTGTCTTCTTAATTAAATGATTAAATTGTTAGACAAATAACAAGGGAACATCAGTCATTTTTAGCTAGCATCCATAGTGGGTCATTAATACATTAAAATACAGTGATTACAAAGTCAAACTGACCAAGAAACACAAAAGTTTAGATATATGCACTGCATCCTAAGATCTGGCAGTTATCAGGCTGTAAATTTCCTAAAAGAAGAGAAAAGATCATATGTATTATTTCTGGATCCTCACTGTGACTAAGTGAGAGGCTTATACAAGGTGCTTACTAAATATTAGTATAATAAAGAAGAATAATTTACCGCCAGCGTAAGAATCAAACTGTAGACATGTTCCTATAATGTTCGGCTGTCCAATATGCAAAACATTAGGTGGACAACTAAAGTACAACATGAAAGTCTCTGAAAATCCTTTCTCAACCATTAGCTAGTATGAGATTACACAAAATTCAAACACGAAGTTCTGGTATGGATTGTAATATAAGTAAAACTTATCTAAATGTTGAAAAATATATTGTAAGAGGTGAAAATCTAACATTTTTAAATACTTCAAAAATATGTAGAAAAGGAGAGGTAGTTTAACTGCATCTAAAAATTTGGACGACGGGCAAATGTAAAATGAAAAGTATTTAGGTAGTAGGCACTCAGAATAACCAGATGTAATGGTTTAATTTTTTTAAAAAATTTAATTATTATCAAAAAAGCATTAAACCAAAAAAAAAAGAAAAACAACTCTATTAAAAAATGGACAAAGAACTTACATAGACATTCCTTCGAAGATGTAAAAATGGCCAACAGTACATGAAAAAATGCTCAATATCATTAATCATTCCAAAACCAAACCAATTGCTGTTGCATCGATTCTGACTCACAGGGACCTTATAGGGCAGAGTAGTACTACCCGACAGGGTTTCTAAGGGTCCAGTCATTACAGAAGCAGACTGCCACATCTTTCTCCCACTAAGCCACTGGTGGCTTCAAACCGCTGAGACCTTTGGTTGGCATCTGAGCGCTTAGCCACTGCGCAACCAGGGCTCCTTTAACGGGATAAAAGGGAGGAAAAAAAACTGCAAAAGATGCCACATAATTATTTTTTCATCTGCATTTCCATAGTCATTATATGACAAATAAGTATACTTTCGTATTTCAAAAGCTAGCTTAAAAAGGGACCTTATGGACTGAGGAAGTTTGTTCTACTGCCTAGAACAAGTCAAATACCGAGCAACTATCACTTTCAACTTAAATTCTGTTATAAATGACTGTATGTTTCATCATTTTCCTTCTCTGTCAAATACTGATAAGGATTTACTCTTTAAATCATTATAATTTTCCCTATGCTGTCAGCAAAAAGATTTAATATTGTGATAAAGAAATAAATGGGGAATAGTACGTGTTCCTCCTAAGATTTGTATAATTTTATGCAAAGCTTTAAAAACCATCACATGCTCTCTCCATTTATACTTAAATAATAACATCATTTGAAATATAATACCCAAACAAAATTTTAAATTTAGTAGTTTATGCAAACTTCATAGAAATTAGGATATACAAGATTCAAAGAGTATATATACGTAAGAGCCAAATTCTTTTTAAAAATCCGTCTTTTATGGTAGTAATTTAAATTATATACTTTCTGGTATCTGTCTGTATTCAGCAGTCTAGTTTTAATTTAATTTTAGCTAATATAAATTCCATTTCATCAAATGCCTAGTGAGTCTTGAGTTCTCAGGGGCAGAGGGGAAATGCTGTGCTGGTAAAAGATTTCCCAAATTTATGATAAAATTGGCAAATATTCATATAATTAATACAATTATCTAATATTTAATAAGAATTATTATATACAAGGTACACTGGAATGATTTTTTTTAATTTAATTACCCAGTTAAATTCTCAAAAAAAACCTTATTATATTACATATTACATTTACACACCACATATTAAATTGAGGAAATGGAGGCTCATTGCAGTTAAGAAACTATGGCTCTTGAGTTATTAATGGCATATATAATTGCTATTATGAACTGTTTTCTTCTAAGAGCTTTGGAGTCTTTAAAAATTCTAAATTTACAAAGTTTTTTTTTTTTTAGAGACAAGATTTGTATACGAAAATATTTCTAAAGTCATTTAGCTGTCTAAGGGCCTTTGAAGAAGTTGATCATTATTTCAGTAAAGCATTTGGGAAAGAAAAAAAGGGGTCAATATTTTGAATCATTAGAAACCAGAGAACATCATATAGTTGGCTGATTTTAAAAACAATTTTTCTTTGAATATAAAATTTCTTTTTTTTTTTTTTTGCCTACACATGAGTTGGAATCGACTCGATGACAACAGTTTTGGTTTTGGTTTTTTCATACCAGAATTTGCTTAATTTCTAATAAAAATGATTTCATACTATCTGTATGACCTTTATATAAGAGGAATTCAAGTTTATTTGTTGAATGAAATTGAATCTGTCTTTTAATATTTGGTTTTTGAAATAACATTTGTTTTCTGAAATAACACACACACACAAACACACACACAATTATTTTGTCTCACCTTTCTCTGAAGGAATTTTAAATCAATTGACCTATGTGTTTGTGGGTAAGCTTTCTTTCTGGTAAAATATTAATTTTGATCGTGGTAATTAATGTTACAATGGTTGATCTTCTTAACTGGGTATGAAAAAAAGGATTTTTAAAAAAACTGTTCAAGAATCAGAAACAATCTAAATCTTGGAAACAGTATTATGTATATTAACTGCCTAGCATAGGCACATTCTGTCATAGAAACATTCAGTGAACTGCCCAATTTTAAAATGAGAGTTTAAATTTCATGTATTTTTTCTTGCTCTCATTCACTTTTCTGTCACTACAACTAGATATTCTCTAATATAAAAAGACAGGGTGAAAAAAATTACAGAATTAAATGAATATAGGAACAGTAACAATGCATGAGGACATAAAAAGGGAACTTCGTCAGAGTTGTCTGACTTTTGTAGTAGCGGAAAATTTAATCTTCACATGGAAGATTGCAAAAATCAGACACAAGGTGATTGTGGTTCAGAAGTTAGAAGATTTCAGCTGTGCCCCACTGTTTTTCCACTAGCCCTTCTCCAGCTGTTTGCCCCTTGGCTAACCATTAGAGAATACCATGGCAGCTTGCTGTGTGATACTTAAGCCCTAACTCTCTGGAAAATGTGCCTGAAGTTTTCTTTATCAGTATAAGGATAGGCTGTTTCCCAACATGATGCTCAATTTTAATCAAGTTCTTAAGGTATGTATGTTTATAAAGTAAAGAAATAGCCTCGGCCTTAGGGAATTTAGACAAAAAGATAAAAATTGGGTTCACTCATCCCAGAAATTCTTCATAGCTTTGTCCAAGCCTGGAATGCTCTTCCTCTGCTCTCAGCAATAAATGCACCCCCCCTTTTTTTTTAATTTTCCCCTCACACAGTCCAGGTGAGCTGTTATCACTTAGAAAATTGCCTATTCAATATGTCTTAGAAATATGTCAAGTCTTCCCACCTTGGTTTTCAACTTTATGAAGACATTAAGTCTTTTTGGTATCTTTAGCTTAATACTGTATTTATTTCATGATTATATGTCTATAACAAATATTTTGATGTTTTATAGTGTGATTTTTCATGTATTTCTTTCTTCTGGATTTTTCTGCATATAAAACATTAGGAAAGTATTCACATTGTCCAGATTAGTTATAATTTAGAGTTTGGGAAATCATGAAAATCATTTTTTCAGGTGATGAAAATGATTTGCCCAAAGTTAAACTGTTAGTAGCACTAGAACTAAATCTAGAACTTAGAATTTCTGAATCCCAGAACTTGGGTATTCTATTTTATGTCTAAATACTACCAAGAATGATTTACACACACACACACGCACACACACACACAAACATATAATAAATATATTCTCAAATATTATACTATTTCTGTTTATACTAATGCATTTGTGTAAATAACTGCTGTTCAATATGGCTATATTAACTGCTTGTAAAAGAAGATGTGCAAACATCATCCCTTGTAATAGGGCAGTTCTACTCTGTAGTCTCTGTCTTATAGGGTTGCTATGAGTAGGAATCCACCTGATGGCACACAACAACAAAAACATTTGCTGACTAATCAATTTTGATTATAAAAGAATGAACAGGAACTAGAACAAAAGATGGTTACTAGGGAACAAAGTAAGAGCCCAGTTAATTCAATTATGTAAGAAGTCGTAATAGAACTAAAAATAACTTTAACTTGATGTTGAATTGCAAAATATATTGGCACCTTTGTTATAGGACTAATATGAGTCTAATTCCCAGCTGTCAGTTACCAGCATATAAACTTAAACCATTACTGAATCACTCAGTTTCTAAATTATTAAGACCAGCATATTGCTTCCTTCATAGTATTATAAGAACTATTGGGTAATGGACTTAAAATATTTACTACCATAAATGGCTCATAATAACATTCAATAATGATTAGATTCTGCAATTATCAACTCCAAACCAATACACTGCTGGCCTGGAGACCCTTATAATATCCCTAATCTAAAGGCTTACCATCCATATGTTAGTTTGTCATGCTAGGGTGTCTCGCATGTGGCTATGAAGATGGAAGTTATGCCAGCAGTATTTCAAATACCTTGCAGGGTCACCCATGGTAGACAGGTTTCAGTAGAGCTTCCAGACTAAGACAGACTAGGAAGAAAGGCCTACCAATCTATTCCCAAAAATTAGTCAATAAACCTTTTGGATCACAACAGAAGATTGTCTGACTTGCTCGCTTGCTTTGGACACATCATCAGGAGGGATCAATTGGTAGAGAAGCACATAATGTTTGGCACTAGAGACCCTTGATGAATTGGCCTAACAGGTACAACAATAAACTCAAAAAAAAAACTTGGAGATTATGAGTATGATGCAGGATTGGGTAAAGTTTCATTCTGTTGAATGTAAGGTCGCCACGAGTCAGATTCAACTCAACAGCATATAATAACAACAATCTAAAAACAGGTTGGCCGCAGATCCTGGAGCAGGGATAAAACTATAGGTGGGGGTAAAATGATTATAGGATTTGAAACTAGATTATGCTAAAATAAACAAACAAAAATGTTGCCATTCAGTTGATTCCGACTCATATGCTAAAATACTCAACCGAAAATAGCATAAAGGGTATAAACCACTCCAACTAAGAGATTTAATTTGAGACAGTTAATAGAAGATAATCCATCAATCCATATTTGATTGATATCTAACTTGAAACAGGTACTATGTTGGGGAATATAATGACATAATTCCTATCATCAGAAAAACTAATTTCTTGTAAGGGGAGCATTTATAAACAAATATTACAATGTAGGTGTAAAGTTCTACACTAGAGCATAAAAGACAATTGGAATGTGAGGAAAAGTAGTCACAGAAGAGGTGGAATTTATGCTGGGTCTTGGTAAATGTGTAGAAGTTTGCTAGGCATAAAGAAGGAAGAGTGTTTCATAGAGAGGGAAAATATGGGCAAAGAACTAGAGCTGTCAGGACATAACAGGCACAGAAAATGGGGAGAAACTTCTCTGCAAGAGCATAAGATACAGGAGCCTGGTAGAGAGGTCATATATGAGACAAGAGAGAGGGTTTATGTCTAGACTTGGTAGTAAAATGGGATTTGGAATTGTGTCTATGGTCAGTATAAAGCCAGTGGAGAGAGTTTAGCAAAAGAATAACAGGCCCAAACTGGATTTCAAAAGATAACTGATACCAGTATAAAGGTTAAGGACAGCGGATAAGAGAACAGTAAAGTGATTGTTCAACAAAAATAGGAGGAATATGATGAATGTGTAATTTAAGATGGGGCACAGAAAGTTCTGATTAAAAGAGAAACTCTACAATACCACCTAGAGGATTTAGTTATTTGTTGGCTCAAGTGAAGGAGAAAGACAGAGGTCTGTATTACACGGAAATTTTCATCTTAGAAGATTGCTTAGATAAAGATATTATTAACCACAACTAAGAATACAGGACCAGGAGGAACTGTCTGAAAGTGAACAGAAAATCAGTTCAGATTTGTACATGTAGATGGTTAGAAATAAGGTGCTGCAGCTCATGACAGAAACTGGAACCAGATTTCAGAGTTTTCACTATAGAACAATCACTGTTGTTTGCTGCCATCAAGTCGGTTCCAACTCATAGCGACTCTATGTACAACAGAATGAAACACTGCCTGGTCCTGCGCCATCCTCACACTCGTTGCCGTGTTTGAGCCCATTTTTGCAGTCACAGTTCAATCCATCTCTCTGAGGGTATTCCTCTTTTTCCTGGGCTCTCTATCTTACCAAGCATGATGTCCTTCTCCAGAGATTGGTCCCTCCTTATAACATGTCTAAAGTATGTGAGACAAAGTCTCTCAATCCTCCCTTCTAAGGAGCATGCTGGGTATAGTTCACCAAGACAGACTGTTCATTCTTCTGGAAGTCCATGGTATATTCATTATTTTTCAACAACACCAGAATTCAAAGGCATCAATTCTTCTTTAGTCTTCATTATTCATTGTCCAGCTTCCGCATGCATACGAGGCAACTGAAAATACCATGGCTTGGATCAGTCATACCTCAGTCATCAAAGTGATATCTTTGCTTTGTTAACACTTTAAAGAGGTTTTGTGGAGCAGATTCGCCCAAAGCAATATGTCATTTGATTTATTAACTGCTGCTTCCATGGGTGTTGACTGTGGATCCAAGTAAAATGAAATCTTTGACAACTTCAATACTTTCTCCATTTATCATGATGTTGCTTACTGGTCCAGTTGTGAGGATTTTTTTTTTCTTTATGTTGAGGTGTACTCCATACTGAAGGCTATAGTCTTTGGTCTTCATCAGTAAGTGCTTCACGTCCTCTTCCCTTTTAGCAAGCAAGGTTGTGTCATCTGCATATCGCAGGTTGTTAATGAGTCTTCCTCCAATCCTGATGACACGTTCTTCTTCATATAGTCCAGCTTCTCAGAATACTTGCTCAGCATACAGATTGAATAAATATGGTGAAAGGATACAACCTTGACACACACCCTTCCTGACTTTAAACTACAGTATCCCCTTGTTCTGTCTGAACGACTGCCTCTTGGCAATTTCCTCATGAGCACAATGAAGTGTTCTGGAATTCCCATTCTTCGCAATGTTATCCATAATTTGTTATGATCCACACAGTCAAATGCCTGTGTATAGTTAATAAAACATAGGTAAATATCTTTCTAGTATTGTCTGCTTTCAGCCAAGATCCATCTGACACCAGCAATGATATCCCTCTTTCTGCATTCTCTTCTGAATGTGTGTTGATTTCTGGCAGTTCCCTGTCAATGTACTGCTGCAACTGCTTTTGAACGATCTTCAGCAAAAATTTACTTGTGTGTGATATTAATGACATTATTCAGTAATTTCTGCATTCTGTTGGATCACCTTTCAACTGAATGTGCACAAATAAGTATCTCTTCCAGTCAGCTGGACAGGTAGCTATATTCCAAATTTGTTGGCATACACGAGTGAGGACCTCCAGTGCTGCATCCATTTGTTGAAACATCTCAATTTGTATTCTATCAATTCCTAGAGAATTGTTTTGTCAGTGTCTTCAGTGAAGCTTGGTCTTCTTCCTTCAATACTATCAGTTCCTGATCATATGCTACCTCCTGAAATGGTTAAACGTCGATCAGTTGTTTTTGGTATAGTGACTCCATGCATTCCTTCCTTCTTCTTTTGATGCTTCCTGCATCATTCAACATTTTGCCCATACAATCCTTCAGTACTGCAACTCAAGGCTTGTATTTTTTCTTCAGTTCTTTCAGCTTCAGAAATAACAAGTGTGCTCTTCTCTTTTGGTTTTCTAACTCCAGGTCTTTGCGTATTTCATTATAATACTTTACTTTGTCTTCTTGAGCCAATCTTTGAAATCTTCTGTTCAGCTCTATTACTTCCTCACTTCTTCTGTTCAAGAACAAGTTTCAGAGTCTCTTCTGACATCCATTTTGGTCTTTTCATTCTTTCCTGTCTTTTTACTAAAATTTTTGCTTTCTTCATGTATGGTGTTCTTGATGTCATCCCACAACTAGTCTGGTTTTCAGTCATTAGTGTTCAATGCATCAAATCTATCTTAGTTATTTAGTGCTACTATAATAGAAATACCACAACTGGATGGCTTTAACAAACAGAGATTTACTCTCTCACAGTCTAGGAGGCTAGAAGTCTGAATTCAGGGTGCCAACTCCAGGGGAAGTGTTTCTCTCCCTGTCGGCTCTGCGGGGGAGGGTCCTTGTCATCAATCTTCCCCTGATCTAGGAGCTTCTCAGTGCAGGGACCCCAGATCCAAAGGACACGCTCATTCCTGGCTCATGTTTTTTGGTGGTATGAGGTCCCCATGTCTCTCTGCTTGATTTTCTTTTTTATATCTCAAAACAGATTGACTCAAGATACAACCTAATCTTGTAGATTGTCTTGCCTCAATAACATAACTGCCTCTAATCCTGCTTCATTAACATCACAGAGGTAGGATTTACAACACATGGGAAAATCACATCAGATGACAAAATTGTGGACAATCACACAATACCTAGCCAACCTGACACACATTCTGGGGGGACATATTTCAATCCATAACAAAATCTATTCTTGAGATGGTCTCTAAATTCAGGTGGGATATACTCAAGGTTGTACTCTGCCTCTCCTGGACTTATTTTAATTTTCTTTAGCTTCAACTTGAACTTGCATATTAGCAATTGATGGTCTCTTCTGTAGTTGGTCCCTGGTCTTGTTCTGACTGTTGATATTGAGCTTCTCATTGTCTCTTTCCACAGATACAGACAACTTGATTCCTGTGTATTCCATCTGGCGAGGTCCATGTGTATAGTCACCATTTATGTTGTTGAAAAAAGGTATTTTCAATGAAGAAGTCATTGGTCTTCCAAAATTCTATCATGTGATCCTGAGGTCATTCCTACCACCAAGGCCATATTTTCCACCTACTTTTTGTTTCCAACTTTCACATTCCAATCACCAGTAATTATCAAGACATCTGGATTGCATGTTTCACAGATTTCAGACTGTAAAAAGTGAGGAAAATCTTCAATTTCCTCATCTTTGGCATTAGTGGTTGTTGTGTAAATTTGAATAATAGTCACATTAGCTGGCCTTCTTAGTAGGCATAGGGATATTATCCTGTCATTGACAGTGGTGTACTTTAGGATAGATCTTGAAATGATATTTTTGACAACGAATGTGACACCGTTCCACTTAATTTGTCATTCTCGGCATAGTAGACCACAGGATTGTCTGATTCAAAATGGTTAATACCAGTCCATTTCAGTTCACTAATGCCTAGGATATCAATCTTCAAGCATTCCATTTCACTTTTGATGACTTCAAATTTTCCTTGATTCATACTTCATACTTTCCGTGCTCTGATTATTAATGGATGTTTCCAGCTGTTTCTTCTTGTTTTGAGTCGTGCCACATCAGCAAATGAAGGTCCCAAAAGATTTACTCCATCTATGTCATTAAGGTTGACTCTACTTTGAGAAGGCAGCTCTTCTCCAGTCATATTCTGAGTGCCTTCCAACCTGAGGGGTTCATCTTCCGGCACTATGTCAGACAATGTCTCCCTGCTATTCAAAAGGTTTTCACTTGCCATTTTTTTCACAGTAGGTTGCCAGGTCCTTCCTCCTAGCCTGTCTCTGTCTGAAAGCTCCATTGAAACTTCTCCACCATGGATGACACTGCTGATATTTGAAATATCAGTGGCATGGCTTTCCACATCACAGCAACATGCAAGCCACCACAGTACAACAAACTGACAGAGGAGTGGTCGATGGAAAGATTCAACCAATATGATTGATTAGGTAACCTAGAAAGAACGTTTACAGAGTGGAGGAAGAAGAAGTCCATTACAAACCACCAATATTTAAGGAGCAAAATGGCAAGTCAATGAAAAATTCTGAGGGGGGAAAAAAGTTAAGCGGCTTGGCATGGAATTTTGACTAGGAGAACATTTCAAGAAAAAAAGAATGATGTCCATTTCAAATAATATCTCGGTCATCATTCTCATAGGTTTAATCAATAACTTCTGTTTCAAAAAGGCTCAAAACTTATATATGAAAAGAAAAATAATACTTGCGAAAGAGAACAGAGAGAAAAGAAGTCAATGGTATTTTATCACTAGATACTTGGGTGAAAAGGAGAAATAACTGCTCACTCTAAAAAATGGAACCTGCAGTGTTTCTATCTCAAACCTACAGAGAAGAATGTTTTAATCTATTTGCTTTTCATGACCACAATTTAGTTTTATAGTTACCATTTCATTTTCCTTACTGCAATAAGCCATCCATACATTGTGCTCTGCAGTAGACAGTTATGTTTCAGAGGGCCAATGCTCTTCTTAAAGGCAAAAAGTTTGTAGGTGATGAACAAAAAGAGTGAAAATTGAGGTAAGTGTACGCTCTTCCATTCCATGAATTGTGCCAATTTCTCATTATCACTAGAGTTGTTCTATAAACTCTTAATGCTCAATGCTTCACTTGGCTCTTACTAGCCAACATACGTATTAGTGTAAGTCTCCTCACAATTGGTCCTTTTGTGGTTCTTTTCCTTTTCATTGCTAATTTGTTGGCTTGTGAATCCTTTATGAAAAAATAGTTTTAACTCTGCTATTGGTGTAGGTTTGGATTCTATATATGTTAAATATTGATAGCAGTAGACTTGAAACTCTAAAGAGACAAAAATTCTCTTCTGCTAAGAGCAGAGAGGAATCTGAGTTTTTGTTTTTTAATCTATTATATGAAAAGCATAAACTACTAAAGTGTTTTTCATATTTTTAAAGAAAATTTCAGTGTTTGTAACTATTTACACTAAAACTAGCTTTAATGCTTTATATTCCACCCCCCTCCCCAAGGTAAAAACTGAACCGTATATTTAAGTCACTTATCTCTTCTAATAACAGTGCCTTTCAACCATGTGTTTCCTCTTTCATTTCTGCCCAAGACATGCCAGTGCTCTTCATTAAAGAAGATGGAACATCCACCGTTAAAGATACAGGCTTTTTATGTTGTTAAAATAATGTTGATGAATTTCTGATTAATTCATTCATATATAAGAGGAAATATACTAAATCTCGGGGATTCTACCATGAACAGGACATAGTCGCTGAAGGTCCTTGGAGTTTAGTAAAGGAAGCCAAGAAGAAGCTAGAACTATAATGCTTAATCACAATGTTAGTAAACCAAACTGAGAACCAGTTGAATAAGGGTCTTATTACATTAATATCCACATACTAGGTGATAGATGATTCCATGCTACAAATATAACCTGAAACTAATTTATTGATGAAGATTCCATATGAAAAAACATATGTACTATAATAATAACAACTATATTTAGCCATATAATTAATAAAACAATAATTACAAAAATAATAGTTGGTAATTATTAAGGGCTATGTTGTACTGTTAACATAGGTTAACATAGACTATCTCATATAAAATCACCGTAACCTATAAGGTAAGCAATATTAATATCTCCAATAATAAGTGTTGGTATGCAAATTCATGCCCAATAGGGTATGATTCCAAAGTTCATGCTATAACCACTCAACCACACATTTTTAAACAGATTGATGTATAAAAC
Source organism: Trichechus manatus latirostris (assembly GCF_000243295.1). Taxonomy (NCBI): domain Eukaryota; kingdom Metazoa; phylum Chordata; class Mammalia; order Sirenia; family Trichechidae; genus Trichechus; species Trichechus manatus. Next base: position 1,585,741 of record NW_004444164.1, on the reverse strand, counting down.
AAATCACCATACAGTTTTCACTTCAAATGAAAGGAGCAAAGAAAATCTAGTTTTTAAATGGGATATGAGTTAATATGACTTTAATTTTTCCTGGATCCTTCTGTCATTGATAGTACATAGATGTTCTGAGATAAGTGAACTTTAATAAAATCTAAATAATCTTTTGGTCCCAAAGCATTAGCTCAAGAGTTGTAACCCCTCAACGTCTGTTATAGTTTAATAAAAGTGCTATCAACAACATCTCATCTTTGAAATCAATATAATAATTGGAGAAACTCTGAGAGTATGGCCCCCAGACTCCCTTTTAACTCAGTACTTAAGTCGCTCCTGAGGGTCACCCTTCAGCCAAAGATTAAACAGGCCTATAAAACAAAATGAGACTAAATTTGTACTCCAGCCCAGGGGCAAGGATGAGAAGGCTGGAGGGGACAGAAAAGGTGGTAGTGGGGAACGCATAGTTGAAAAGGGGAGAGGTTGACATGTCATGGAAGTGGCAACCAATGTCACAAAACAATATGTGTATTAATTGTTTAATGAGAAACTAATTTTTTCTGTAAACTTTCATCTAAAATAAAAAAAAATTATGAATCTGATTCTGGAAGAGTAAAAAATGGTTAACATTAAGCATTGTAATTACCGTAAGTGGAGTTAGGCCATTTTTCTCAATTTTATTTAGTAAAAGCTTTCTCACTTTCAGATAAAGAATGTGTAATAGACTATTCATACTACAAGCATTAACACTTCTTTGAAAATATCTCATTAATTAATTGACACCACTTCAGAAATATCTCATTGTTTTTAATCTTTCTTCTGTAACACTTGTTTTGGGGATCCAGTTAATATACATTATAAATGTCAAGTTTCAACTTGTGTACACTTCGTCAGTTCTAAGAAGTTCTAACTTATTAGACTTGCATAACATTTTTAATCAACTATATCGCCTTAGATTTTTTCTCAATAACAGATTTATAATGGCAACATTAAAATGTATTTATTTATTTATGCTATTTCCTATTCTTCATTCAGTGTAAACTTCATGAAAATGAGGACTTGGTTTTTCTATTCAAAGCTATATCATCAGGGCCTAGAAGAGTGTTTTCAACATAGAAGACAGAATGAATAAAGAGAGATTGTATAAATTATCTTCAATGTGTAACTATAATCTTAAAAACAGACAATTAGCTATGAGCCTAAAAACAAACAGATAAAAATGCTCTCACTACAAATTTAAAGTATATATCATGCCCATTCCTCCAAGTAAATATTTCCCAAAATAATTCTATTGATCGCCCCCTTGTAAAAATATGGTATCCAACGGGAACATTTCCATGTTTGTTGCACATATACCTTCTGTTATGTAAATATGTTTGAATCTTAATGTCATAAGATGTGCAGACAAATAAAAACACTATACATTTTAATATAAATTTTTAGACTTAGTAAGTTTACAGCATTAATACATTAAGAATGTACGAATAATTTTCACATGGCAAAAATATATGATATTTAAAAATGCTATGAAAAACTTAGGATGAAATTTTCTATCCTAACACTTCAAATCACACAAAGCCACATGTTCATTAATATTTTTTACTTAGGACTTATATTCACTGTGCTATTACATACTGAAAGGTACTTCTCCCTCCCAAGTATAGGATGCCTCAGTGCAAGCACTTACTTGATTATTATGGACACTTACCTGAGTCCGTGACAGTTATTTGTGGCTAATGGAGTGGTTATGAAACTGCTATCATTACCAAAGATCTTTTAAGCTCTACTGTTAATATCCTGATGGAAAATAATGGATTTTATATTTTTATGTGATGAATTTTAAATGTCAAGACTTGTTTTCAACTGTATATTTCAAACACCTACTCCTTAGTCTCTATTAACAAATTACATCCTCAGTTATTAGGAACAAGTTGTTGGAAGTAGGTAGTAAAAACTCTTCATAAAATCAGCTTAAGAATGAAATTAATGTTCCACCCATTAGAAAGTAAAACCAAATTTGTGGCAGCTCTGTAGCAAATTCTATTTTAAAATGTGTGTTTTATTTGCATGAATCAACCCCATTTAAAAAACTGAAGCCATATATCGGGGAAAACAAGAGGGCTAATTAAGTATAAATTAATTTATATATCTCAAAGGTGAGTAAATTAATTTATATATTAAGAGGTGCTTAAAATCACTTCTCTCAGTTATATTATGCTATTCTTTTTTTTTTTCTTTTCTTTCTTTATCAACTATTATGGGAAGATGTTGAATTTGCTTCAACATGCACTGGTTTTGGAGTCAGGCAAAACCAAAGCTAATTTGTAGTCAAGTTTATTGATTTCCATGATGTCAGACAACTCATTCACAATACTATATCACCTGCCTCAAAATTTATAACATTAAGTAGGATAATTCACATTAAAGTGCTAGCTTGGTGCCTTGCGTAGGATTTCTTTGACAACTTTCTCTCTAACATGCCTCCTCTAAATGTCCAAGTTTTACAGGCTCAGAAGGAAACTATCCTCCTTCTGATCTGTCAAGAGTCTTCCTTTAGATCATTTCATTGTTGCACATCTTTAATCTACTTGCACAGGACTCCCATATGTATGACTCTTGGCCTGACCTCTTTAAATCTCTATATTCCAGTTACCCCTTGACATCTCCACTTGAATGTTTCATATCTAAACTGAACTTGTGGTCAGTATACCTGCCCTAAAGTGTTGATAAAATAATTTTTCCAACGCACCAGTATCTAATTACACAAATCAGAAACACAAGAGCCATCCAATCTATTACCAAGTCTTGTTACTTCTCCCTTCAAAACAGATCTGCAACCATAAAAACTGAAACCACCATATGGACTACAATAATAACTTTGTATCTGGCTCCCCTTTTTCCTCACTTTCTTCTCCAAATCACCCTCATCTCTCTACCACACTGCCATCCTTAATCCTCCAACACATCATTCCAATAGCCCAAAATCTTTACAAAATATAAATCTGATCACAACACTCTCCTGCCCTCTTAAAATGCTTCCCGTTTTGCCTAAAATAAAAGACAAATTCATTAATGTTATTCACAAGGCATGGCATGATGTTGTAGCTGCCGAAGCTTTTAACTTTAACAGATACCCAAATCTTCTCTCCATCTTCCTCACTACACTCTTTTACCTAGGAAGCCGACTTAAAAAGACTAGTCAATGGGCTTCCATGCCCTCTGGCTTTGATTGTGCTTAACCAATGGAAAGACAGCCCTATTAGCAGGTTAGAGGGGAGGAGGAAAAGTGGAGTCAGAGATTTATTTCTGTGGCCTCCTCCCTTTGGTTTTCTCTAGCTAGCTGTGTCCCTTGATTGAAAGTAACTACTCCCTTAAAGAGGTCTGACCTGCTTCAGCAAACTTTTCTTCCCTTTTTGATCTTGAAGTGGTAATAGCTCTACTACTGCTAGCCCCAAGTCCCTGCACCATACGTTAAGAGTCCCTTAGATCCAGCCCACACCTTTATAATTAGACTCCTTTGTAAATGCTCCTCCCTAGAAATAAATTTGGTGTGTCATCTGTTTCCTTTTGGGACTGTAAGTAATACATAAAATAAGGACATACCTTCAGCTTCATCAATACTGGCTTTCTTATATACTGTTATCTCTGCCTGGAACGCTTCCTTCACTCATTTTATATATATGGCTTCTTCTCATCATCACTCAAGTCCCAGCTAAAATATCAATTCTTCAGAAAAGGCCTGACTATACTTCGGCTTGCTTACTTTGAAAACATCATCAAGAAAGACCAATTGCTAGAAAAGAACGTAATGTTTGATAAAGCAGAGGGCCAAGGAAAACAAGGTAAAGCTTCACTGAGATGGACTGACACAAAAGCTACAACAATGGACTCAAGTATACCAAGGATCATGAAGATGGCACTGAACCGGTCAATGTTTTGTTCTGTTATACATAAGGTCGCCATGAGACAAAGCCAACTCGATGGCAACTAATGACAAAAACACATAGCTCAAAAAATGTCCTACATGTTGTATTATCTTCTACTACTCTGTTCTTTTGGTTCTTGCTAGCTATAATTTTGCAATTACATATGCATGTTATGTTTATTTCTTAGTGTCTTTCTCACTAGACTGTAGGTTCCATGAAAAGAGGAGGCATTTAAGATTTATTTTTAACTGGAAAACAGACTACCTGGAACTGTAGGTGCTTGTTAAACATTTAATGAAAGAAAAGATCAATCCAATAAGTATTCTTTCTGTTATTACTTAAAGTATTTACCAGCTATACAACTATACACCTTTTAGAGGCAGTGTAATGTAGCGGTTAAATGCACAATCTTAAGTTTCATCCTCTGGGTTTGAATTCTAGTTCTGGCATACACTATTTTCTGATCTTCAGCAAATTACTCACCCTCTCTATACCACAGTTTTCTCCACAAATGTATAATAATAGAAGAAATCACATACATTTGTTGAGACTGGCATGAGTTAGTATCTGCAAAATGCTTAAACTTATGGGCCTGACACATGGAAAGTACTGTAAAAGTAGTATTATCAGTCTGTGTAAACAGTACAGAAGACAAGAAGACACAATAAAAACAGTAAGTCTAAGAACTCTCATTTAAATGAAAGAAGAAATGTATATATAAAAATGTTTTCAATATCACTATACTGTCATGAGACCAGTTATCTATCTTTCTGTTAATACATAAAAATAAAGAGATAAAGAGCCCTTAAAAGCGTTCAGATTTACTAAGAAAATCTTCATGACTCATTATATGCATTGTGTAAAAATCTCAGAGCATCACAAGCCAAGTGGGACAATATTTATGAGTTGGAAAATTTAACTACAGTATCACCAAATAGTATAATCAACATGGATTTTAAATGTCTTTGCATAAGCCAGAATTTTTTTTTAATTTTATATTTGTATTTGCCTCTTTTCTTATATTAATAGATTTATACAAGCAGACATTAAATATGAATTACATAATAGTTATCTATCAATCTATCTAAACTATATCCCCATATCATTCTACAGCTATAAAATATTATCTGAAATACATCTTAAAACATTCTATATCTGTAGTCCATAGGTAGCTATAAATATAAATATAATACAGAAAATAATGTGACTAATGACATCTTAAGAAAATAAAGATCAAAGGCAATGTCTTTAATAAATTTATCTTTAACCACTGAAAATAGAATATAAGATTTCATTATAAAATTTATAGGTCAGCTTAATCCATCATTCATGCAGCCCGTTAATCTCACCAAATTCAAGACATCCATTACTAGAAAGAATCTGTTACTTAAGAGGCTTCGAGATGTGACCCAACTCTGAAAACTTTCATGCTCTTCTCTGAAATTTTAGATCTGTTACCTAAAAAATTTAAAACTCTCCTTTGTAAAATTTTTTCGCTACTGTCCCTAACTGAAATACAGGTCTCTTCTGATGTCATAGATTCCCCCTCAAATGACAACTGTTTTCTCTCCCACATTCTTAATTTCCCTGGACATGGAGGCAAATTAGCTTTCTCCCTCCTTACTCTGCAATCCCCTCAGGCTTAAATCTTATGCTATCAGATTACCCCAGCTACTGTCCCTCATCCATGTAGTCAGTTACCATGTCCTTTACACCATGTTTGGAAGATTTACTTAAATTGTCTTCCACACTTCTCTGTATTTTGGAACCAGTTGTCTGGAATGATCTTTTCATTTTCTCAATCCTAGCCACTCTTTCCCATGATCATACACTATTCATTCATTTATGGAACAAAGATTTATTGCTCAGCTTCTCTGAATCAGTCTGGTAACACTAGGAATGCAGCAGGTAAAAAGGGAAGAGGAGACAAAAATCTCTGCCCTAATGAATTTTATATTCTAGTGGGGAGAAAAAGACAAAATAATATAAGTTAAACCTTGTCTTTAAACATACTGCCACTTAACCAAATATTAAAATTCCAAGCATTCCAATCTTCACACTCATTATTTGTGAGCACCTAGATTGCAAACATTTGTCCACCCTTCAGAGACCTACAAGTCTATACTACAGAGACCTTCAGAGACAATTGTTTCAGTATTGCTCACCCACCTCATAATCCTCCCTTCCCTCTTTACCCTGAATAAACTCCATGCTTCATCATCATATCATTTTATTGCATACCTACAATTCCTTTGGAGAAACCACAACCCTGGCGATATATAGCACTACTTCTACTCCATGGTGTACTATACAGCTGAACATGATGGGAGAAAAACACAATACCATGCTGAGTATAATTCCTTTACATTCATGCTCTCTAACCTCAAGGTAGTCATTTCTTCTGCCTGGCAATCTAACTTTCATTTCCCTCACCCGTGCACTCTGCCAGTACCCAGTTATTTTGCTAGTGAGCCTTCTAAAATAGTTTTGAATAAAGCCTTCCCAAACAACTCTTGAGATAAAATCTAAAATGGTATCATAAATGAAAAGTTTCAAGTGATGCAATATTTAAAAACAATAAATTTGGCATTTAAAAATGAATCTATTAATCATAATTTTAAAATATGTTACATAAAATCTAAATACTATAGCAATTTTATACTCAAATCATTCTTTGAAAATATAAGTACAGTTATTTTCAAAGTACATTATTCATTTTTGTCCTTTAACTCCATTTCCATTTCATTTCAAAAACAGAATATGATTACCATACCTCTTTAAAGCAAAACAGTTTATGTAAACACATTGAATTTTAACTTTTGGGACCAATAAGCTTTAAATGTTCATTTTTTTCTTCCTGTTGGATTGACCTATTATTTCAAATTCTAGTAGCTACTATTAGTGAAAACAGATATATATGTTCTAAATCATGATTAGATATTATAAAATATAATCATATAATTTTATTGGAATATATCACTGACTAAATTGGACAAGCATTTTTACAGGTTTTGTTTTTTCTCATTAAGCATATGCATCAATTGATAAATATTATTGCTAATATGACCCTGAGTTCAGTGTCATTTTTATTCCCCGTTATCCTTCTTACAGCTATAAGGATAAATAGATGGGAATAGACAGAACTTGTTATAAGAATGCCTCTCATTTTATTAAGCTCCTAAGAATGCCAAAAATCCAATAATTATATATCATCTAAAGCAACTCCAAATCATCTAACATTTGTTAAATTGATTAGGTCCTTCTTTAATTTTGATAAAAGCAAAGAATTTGGAAACTATTTCATTTGCAAAAGGGCTTGTTACTCAGATATTAGTCATTCACTTTCTTAACTCAAACAATAGTATTTCAAATTTGTCTTTTGTTTGGAGTCAGAGAGGTTTCTTCATCTACTATGCACACTAATAGAACTCAGAAGGGATGGGATGGGTGTGGAAGAGGCAATGAAAGGAGAGGTGGGAAAGGAGAACCTACCCAGCAGCTCCAATTTCTGGCAGATCAATTTTGGGGAGGTGCATTCTCAGGTAAATCAATTCAGGGGAGAATATCATGAAAAAGAGGATTCTGAAAGTGAATATCTTAAAATGATCTGTGACCCACACCCACTGAAGAGTTCACATGCTCCTCAGTGTGCAGACCCTTTGAGAGACCACTACATTTATTTCTTCTCTCTTCGCAAAACTCCAGGACCTCCTTGCCCATCCTTGCTCTCAGCTGATGACCTTGCTTTCCATTTCACTAAGAAGATGGAACAGGAGAAAAAAAAAACTTCCATAAATCACCTCTACCGCATATTTACACTGATCAGCATATGTCTCCATACATTTGCTTTTCCTCTTTTCACTAAGTATGAAAGTGTACTTTTCTGTGTTGGGCCATCCCCTCCAATGGTGTATCACATTTCTGTCCCTCTCACCTATTGGCGCCGTGGTTAAGAGCTTGGCTGCTAATCAAAAGGTTAGCAGTTCGAATAGCCACTCTTTGGAAACCATATGGGGGTTCTACTCTGTGTTATAGGGTCGCTATGAGTTGGAATCGACTCAATGGCAATGGGTTAATGGGTTTCACCTATTCAAGGAATTTTTTTCTCAGCAATTTTTTTTCATTCTGACTTCTATATCATCATTTTTTCTCCTTTTCATTTTATTTGCAGCAGTATACAATCATGCTGCTATTTCTTCCATCTGAAAAACAAGTCCTTGTACCCAAAATCCCCCTCAAGCTACTGTCCCAGTTTTCTATTCCACTTTACAATACAACTCAAGTTTTCCATACTCACAAACTCCAATTTCTCTTCATCCATTCTCTGTGAACCCAGTCTAACAGCACTTTAATATTCACCACAACACTGGAACTGCAGTTGTTAAAATTACTAATGACTTCTATCTTCATCTTACTAATACTCAGCAACATTTGACATAGTTGATTACCCCCTCATCCTAGAATCACTTTCCTGCTTCACTTCCAGATGTCACTATTTCCTCACTGCTTCTCCTCAGTCTCCTTGCTGGTTTGTCCTCATCTGGCTAACCTCTTCGTACAGAATAAGAATGCTTCAGGACACAAGCCTTGGATTTCAGTGGTTCACAGCCTCCTCTCTCTACTCAATTTTCCTTGTCCATCTGGTCACTGCTGGTCCAGGCCAGCACCCTGCTGCTGCTAAAGTGGCTGTGACTCATTGTCTCCTCTCCTTCGGCATCATTAGGTCCCACGAGCTTTTGCTGCTGACAGGGCCTCAGCTCTCCTCTTGCTGGCTGTGCGTATTCACCTGAAATATGGCTATGTCTTCCATTATAACACCAGCTATGGGATACTGTACGAAAGCAGCTATTTAAGGCAGCTCATGACTAGAATGCAGCTCAGGCCTTCCCTTTCCTACGTTTCCCCAAGCCATCTTCTCCCCATTATAGGACTAGGGATGCTCCATAGGATGAAAAAGGAAATATGAAAACACAAGTGACAAAAAGAAGTGTCATGGAAAGCTATAACAGACAACACTGAAGTCCAGGAATTATATTCTTATAACTTCTCAGCTCTCTGTCTTCCATGTGATTATGCCAGCTGAAAGGTGTGTTCAAAAGTTTAAAAGAAAAAAAAAGACAAAGCAAATTAAAAAAATAAGATTCTAGTCTAAAGTCATTAGTTTATGTGAGGGTAATGTGAGAGAGTAACATTAATTACTAAATGTTTAAGAAGTTAATAAAGAAACATTTCATCTTAGAATACAAAAATACTTTCATATATTTTTGGCTATTTAGAGACCATTTAATACTTTTATTGATCTTGATCTCATTTCAGGGAAGGTTAAATAGCAATAAATATCTAAAAGAATAGTGTCAGCATAAAGTTTTAAAATGTATGGCATTCTTGGTAATGAAATATTTTGCTGCATATCCTAGGATGTATTTATTCCATTTCATTTATTTTTGCCTGTATTTGTCCTTTAAGAATTCCTCCAATAATATATATTATGTTGCAATGTGAATGAGCACATCTAAAGGAGAAATGTTTAAATTCCAGCATACTGTGAAATTAACAAACCATGAAAATCTGACATTTCTAAAGATGCAGGGCATTAATTGCCTCTAGACACAGATTTAATCTTTATGTCGCATAAAAATTTAGTTATGATTTTTCAGATAGCAAGGCAATCGATTGCTAAGACACAATGTTTCTGTATTCAATGTACATATTGATAGTTATAACATTAATAGTTATATAAATCACATATTTTAAACTTACAAGGATGCTGATCAATGTTAGGCTAGCGCACAGAGCTATCAGTAATAAAGGTGTTGTAACTGCCAATAGTACAGCCCTAGTCAGCTTTCTGCTATAATTTAGAATATAACTGGACTAGTAAACGAGAAAACAAACAATAATAATATCCAGGTGTACCAAAACAAAACCAAACCCACCAATGTCAAACCAATTCCGACTTACAGCGACCCTAAAGGGCAGACTAGAAATGTCCCATAGGGTTTCCAAGGCTGTAAATCTTTACAGGAGCAGACTGCCATGTCTTTCTCCCATGGAGTCGCTGGTGGTTTCAAACCGCCATTCTTTCGGTTAGCAGCAGAGCACTTTAACCACTGCGCCACTAGGGCTCACACTTATCCAAGTATACAAAAAAAATAAAAAAACCAAACCCGTTGCTGTTGACGACCCTATAGGACAGAGTAGAACTGCCCAATAGGGTTTCCAAGGAGCAGCTGGTGGATTCCAACTGCCGACCCTTTGGTTAGAAGCCAAACTCTTAACCACTGTGCCACCAGGGCTCCTATCCAAGTATAATCATCAAGAAATCATTGGTCAGAAAGAAGGCAAAATGAAAAGGTTTATCCATGAAATATTTCTAAATCAAAGGTTTACTTTTCAAATTAAAGATGGTGTTTGTCTTGAAGCAAAATAAAAAAAGCTAAAGTTACAATGAACAAAAAGCTTGCAGTTGTAGTGGGAGGAAGAAGATAATTCAACCTCTCATTTTAATTCATAAAGCCCTCATATGTCTGACTTACTATTAGTGAGCGACCTGGCAAGTTTCAGAGTTCGTTTCTAAAGGAAATACAACAATGTACTATTCTGGTATTACTTTAAGGTTTATAGAGGTGTACGGTCCCCTGGAATATCAGTAGCAGAAAAATCTCAGCCCTTTATATATATCTAAATCTTTCAGAAAGAGGATGTGAAGTAAAGCCTGATATTCTGTTTAGAAGAAAGAATTAGCCGTCTTACACTATCACAAAAGTACATCACTAATACACTTCCTTTCATACACATCCACACTCTCATGCACACATAAAATAAAAACAGACAGCTCCCAAACTCTTCTACGTTTGACATTTCCACCAAGGGCTTAATTCTTTAAATTTATTAAATGTGCTTATATACAAAAAAATCCTAACATTGCTGGAAAATTAATACATTAAATCAATACAAGCTAATAACATCAAGAAATCAGACACCTCAAAATTATAGTATCTGAGACGATAAGACAATCAACTGCTAAGACAGAGTTATTTCTATAGTCAATGAGCCTAAGTGTTTAATTTTATTAAAAGTTAGCTCTATGTTTTAAATATAGGAGAATATTAATTATAATTAAGCCAGACCTTTCAGCTACCAGTATTCACTTGTGCAAAACTGTCTCCAGTATTATACCTAATACTGTAATGGAATTATTCATGAGGGAAGCAATCAGGAAATAACTGACAATATTAGCTAACCATCATCCTCCAGATGTCTCATCAATATATTGAAGCTCAGAATTGATTATTTTCAATTGTAGGACATAGGGAAACATGTACAGCGTGCTCATTTCTGAGAGGGAGTAGATTTAAAAAAACTGCAGAGAAAGATTAGATATATCCTATATAGAGACAAGATCTAAATGATTCCATCCGTAGAGGGAATAAAATGAGCAAGAAAGACAAAAGACAAAAAAAGTTTGTGATGTCTAATTAAGGAAAAAAGTTCAGGAGAAAAAAAAAAACCCTTCCATCATAACACACAAAATTACTGAATAACATTTAAAACAAGACAGACGGGTGGATGAATGGATGGATGGATAGAAGGATGGATAAATGGATGGATATATGAATGGATAAAAAGATAAATGAAAACTTGTTCCTCCTTTATTACATGACTTAACATTTGAACAATTTTATTTTTCTATTCATTGCTGTTTCACTTTCCAGCCCAACAAACTGCTTTTTTAGAGGCAATTTTAGCATCATCTGCTCTAATAAATCTTCCTTAAATCTTTAAAATTTCTTGTGCAACCATTATTTTCCTGGTCACCTAACATGAAAGATAATAAATTTAAAATATTAAACATCAAAAAACACAAAATAAAATCAAATTCACACAGGAATTAACAGTTAAGCCCTAATTAATATATATTTGTAGATTATTATATTGTCTATTACATTTATTCAATTTTTTTCCCCAGGGTCCTTTTTATGTTTGTACTTAAATAAATTATCTTGTATTTAATTGTCTTTTTTCTCAATGAATTTCTAAATGCTTATTCTAGATAAGAGTGACTATGTCTTAAAATAGATTTTCTGTGGAAGGAAAAATGGAGCAATTAAAAATAATCTTAAGCAATCTCTGAAAATTAGCTCCTAGCTTTCAGTGTTAGGGGCCCTAAAGAGTAGTAGCCAGATGGGGAACAGTAGTACTTTGATTGGAAAAGGATGGTAATGCATATAGCCCAAAATGTGTAGAAATATGTAGCAATTCTCTACGCAGAAAAGACAAGCAAAAAATCTTGGAGATTATTAATCAAGGTTTTAAATTAGATCAATATGCATTTTCCTCAAATAATATTTGGACAGTGTAAAGTCCTCTATCATTCTTGATTGCATTTACCTTTCTTTCATTTTGTGTATTTTATTTTATTTTCCTATTTTAACGGACAGAGGCAAAGGTGGTAAAGAACAATGGCTCAACTTATAATATGTCTATATTTTCCAGCATTCTTCTGAGCCATTATGTTTTATTGCTCTAGGACACAGGAAAGAGATAATCGTTACTGTTTTAGCAAACAGCAATCAGTGTAAGGAACAAAACCACTGTGTTTTTTCATGCTTGGATTTTATTTCTATATACAAATCCACATGCGTTTATACTTCATTTAATTCTTCAATTTTCCTTGTTAAATGTCAAAATTGTGCATAAAAGGATAGGCAGTAAAATCATAAAAAAAAAACTACTTAAGGGATTTATTTAAGAGACGAGAACTGAAAAGAGAATCTATCAACTAAACTTATCCATTTACCTGTTAGGAACAGAACCAAATTGATATACAAGCTACAAAAGTATAATATCTGAAACAAGACACAACTTCAGTGAAATATAGAAGGCAGAAAATATAAAAGGAATTTAGCAATGTTTCTTATTTTTCTAAGTTCATATTTAAAGACTTAGAATTATTTTATTTCCATGTATAAAAATAATTATTTTATTTGCATGTATAAAAAATCATATGTGTGGCATAAGCGGCAAAATGGCACTCTAGGCAGAAGCACCACACCATCCCTCCACAGCAAAGATCCGAAAAACTAAGCCAAACAGAGAAAACAACAATCCTGAAACCCTAAAACATCAAATGAAGAGATAAAGAACTCAGCCAAGCACTAAATGGAGTGAGAAAACTGACAGAGAACGGAGAGCGGGGAGAGATTCATGCAGAGGTCCCCTATCAGCTAACGCAGCGTGGATCTGCCATCTTGGACTCCTATCAGAGACCAGCAAACAGGGTACGAGAAAGCAGCTCCATGGAGCTTCCAGTGGGAGACAAAACAACTGGTAATTTGCGATATTTGCTTTCCCACCCCCCACCCTTCTTCACCCCCACTCGGCCTCCTCTGCTTCCCGCAGCCACAGTCTCCTGTCCAGGAAGCACCAGCTGCTTGGATTCCTGAAAGAGCCAGCTCTCTGAGTGCCATTTATTGGCTGCTGGTGTTGCTTTTTTACACTTCTTTTGATTTCTTCCTTACCTCTCACCACCTCCCCCATCTTTCGCTCAAATACCTGACTCCGTGAGCCATCTTTGCTTCTTCCTGAGGGGCTGCAGAGCTCTGTTCGAGTGTGGAGCTGCTTCCTGATCTGGGCTGTCATGCTGGTGGGATCCCGGGGCTCTTGTTCTTTTGTTTGTTTTGAATTGTTTGTTTGTTTTCTTTTCCTTTTCTTGAGTTGGAAGCCCGTTCTGGTGAGGCAGTGCTGTGTGGCTTGGAACCTACCCCCTCGACTTGCACAGACATGCAGAGGGATCCCTGAGGGCATTTCTTTCTTTGTTGTTTTTTTTTTTCATGAAAGATGAAAAGCTGGCCATCCAAGAAGCTCAACGAACCCCATATAGAAGAGACCCCAAAAGAAAATCGCCAAGGCATATCATAATCACACTCACTAAAACCAAAGACAAAGAATCCTGAGACCAGCTCGTGAAAAACAAGAAGTCATATACAGAGGAGAAACAATAAGACTAAGCTCAGATTATTCAGCAGAAACCATGCAGGCAAGAAGGCAATGGGATGACATATATAAAATCTTGAAAGAAAAACATTGCCAGCCAAGAATAATATATCCTGCAAAACTCTCGTTCAAATATGATGGTGAAATTGGGTCATTTCAAGATGAACAAAAATTCAGGGAATACGTAAAAACCAAACCAAACTTACAAGAATTACTAAAGGGAGTTCTTCAATCTGAGAACAAACAACTTCAGCGCACAGGCAGAATCTAGGACGCAGGATCGTACCAGCCAGATATCAATCTAGGAAATGAACTCTCAAGGACTATCCAAAACCAAAAGAAATACAACAGGGAATCAGAGCAGTTAATCAGTAAATGATGACAACAACATCAAAACAATAAAAAAGGGAATAAACGGCATAGGTATAGAACCTTCTAATGGAGAAGAAGGCAAGGCGATACCAAGTAATGGTAGACCGCTTCAAACTTGGAAAGATAAGGGTGAAATTCATCGTAACCACAAAGAAAGTTAATAAACATACTCATAAAAATAAAGAGGAAAAACATAAAGTCTCAGCAAAAACAAAACCTACAAAAACAAAAGAAATGAAAAGAAAAATCCACAAACAAAAGTAACTCAGCACAGGAGAGTAAGAGGAAGAAAGAAAACTTCAGCACCACAAAAAAAAGCACTACAAAATGACAGCAACAAACTCACATCTATCAATAATTACACGGAATGTAAATGGACTCAATGCACCCATAAAGAGACGGAGAGTCACAGAATGGATAAGAAAACAGGATCCATCAATATGCTGTCTACAGGAGACACACCTTAGAAACAAAGATGTGAATTTATTAAAAGTCAAAGGTTGGAAAAAAATATATCAAGCTAACAACCACCAAAAAAGAGCAGAAGTGGCAATTCTAATCTCAGATAAAATAGACTTTAAAACAAAATCCACCATACACAACAAAGAAGGACACTATATAATGATTAAGGGGATGATTCATCTTGAAGACATAACCATCATAAACATTTACACACCCAATGACAGGGCACCAAAATACATAAACTCTAACAACACTGAAAAGAGAAATTCACAGTTCCACAATAATAGTAGGAGACTTCAATACACCACTCTCAGTGAAGGACAGAACAACTAAGAAGAAACTCAGAAAAGATACAGAAGACCTAAAGGGCACAATCAGCCAACTTGACCTCACTGACATATATAGAACACTCCATCCAACCGCTGCAAAGTACACATTCTTTTCCAATGCACATGGAACGTTCTCCAGAATAGACCACATCTTAGGCCACAGAGCAATCCTCAACAAGATCCAAAACGCTGAGATAATTCAAAGTATCTTCTCTGACCACAATGCATTCAAGGTAGAAATTAACAACAGAAAGAGCAAGGAAAAAAAATCAATGACATGGAAACTGAATAATACCCTGCTAACACATCACTGGGTAATAGAAGAAATCAGAGATGGAATCAAAAAATTCTTAGGATCAAATGTGAATGAAAACACATCAAACCAAAACCTTTGGGACATAGCAAAGGCAGTCCTCAGAGGACAATTTATAGCAATAGATGCACACATCAAAAAAGAAGAAAGTGACAAAATCAAAACATTAACTACAGAACTCAAACAAATAGAAAGAAAACAGCAAAAAAAGCCCACAGCCACCGGAAGAAAGGCAATAGTAAAGATCAGAGCAGATAAAAATGAAATAGAGAACAGAAAAATAATAGAAAGAATTAACAAAACCAAAAGTTGGTTCTTTGAAAGGATCAACAAAATCGACAAACCACTGGCCAGAGTGACAAAAGAAAAACAGGAGAGGACGCAAATAACCCAATAAGAAATGAAATAGGGGACATTACAACAGACCCAACTGAAATAAAAAGGATTATAACAGAATATTATGAAAAACTATCCTCCAACAAATTTGAAAACCTAGAGGAAATGAATAAATTTCTAGAAGCACACTAACTACCCAAAGTACAACAAAGTGATGTTGAAAATCTTAACAGACCCATAAGAGTAGAGATTGAAAAGGTAATAAAAAAAACTCCCAACAAAAAAAAGCCCTGGCCCAGATGGCTTCACTAGAGAATTCTACAAAACATTTACAGATGAGCGTGTACCAGTAGTACTCAAGCTATTTCAGAGCAAAGAAAAGGAAGCAACACTTCCAAATTCATTCTATGAAGCCAGCATAACGCTGACACCAAAACCAGGCAAAGATGTCACAAAAAAAGAAAATTACAGACCAATATCTATCATGGAATATAGATGCAAAAATTCTTAACAAAATTCTAGCCAATAGAATTAAGCATCATATCAAAAAAATAATCCACCACGACCAATTAGGATTCATACCAGGTATGCAAGGATGGTTCAACAGTAGAAAATCAATAAATGTAATCTACTACATAAATAAAAGAAAGAAAAGAATCATATGATCATCTCAACTGACACAGAAAAGGCATCTGACAAACTCCAACACACATTCTGGATAAAAACTCTCAATAAAATAAGTATAGAAGGGAAATTTCTCAACATAATAAAGGGCATCTATCCAAAACCAGTGACCAACATCATTCTTAATGGAGAGAGGCTGAAAACATTCCCCTTGAAAACAGGAACAAGACAAGGAAGCCCTTTATCACCACTCCTATTTAACATTGTACTGGAAGTTCTAGCTAGAGCAATAAGGCAAGAAAAAGAAATAAAGGGCATCCAAATTGGTAATGAAGAAGTTAAACTGTCCGTGTTTGC
>NW_004444164.1:1567363-1568935 GCF_000243295.1 Trichechus manatus latirostris | reverse complement strand
TTAACCAATGTCATAAAACAATATGTGTACTACTGTTTCATGAGAAACTATTTGTTCTGTAAGCCTTCACCTGAAGTACAATAAAAAAAAATACATATATGTGTGGAAATGTAAGCCAAGCACAATAGTGCTTAATAAAGCTCTTAAAACACAAACAAGAAAAATGTAGGTTTTTATTTTATATATATACTTCCCCTGGTGTTTTATCTGTAACATGAAAAAAGTATTTTCTAAGATCTGCTTTCTTCTATTAGAAAACTAACTATACAAATACTTTGATAAATGTTTTCTAATTATCACTGGCTTGTTTTAGAGTGAAGGAGCTCTAGTGGTGTAATGGTTAAGTGCTCTGTTGCTAACAGAAAGGTTGGCAGTTCAAACCCACCCAAAGACTGCAGAAAAAAGACCTGGAGATCTTCTCCCATAAAAATTTCAGCCTAAGAAACTCTATAGGACAATTCTACTCTGTCACATGTGTTCGCTATGAGTCAAAAATCAACTTGTCTGCACCTAACAAGATTTATGCCTTTCTTTTAGAAATATACAGATCACCTAGAGACTCAAAAAGAATATTAGAAAGTGCAGTACTTTCTTTGTTTTATGTATTCATCCATTAAACAAATATTTACTGAGCAACTTCACGTGCTTGGTATGATGAATGAAAGAATGGAAGTTGAATACAACATCCATTTCTTCCTAAAGCAACAGAAGTGAAATTATAAGACAATTATAAGTGTTATTATAGAGATAAGAGCAAAGTTCTATGGAAGCATAGAGGGAGAGCAATTAACTGTACCTGGAGGGCCAAGAAAGACTATTGTTGTTGTTAGTTGCCAACAAGTTGATTCCGACTCGAGAAAGACCAAGGGACACTAATTGCAGTCTCTTCACAAACAATTTTCTTTTTTTTATTGTACTTCAGGTGAAGGCTTACGGAACAAATAGTTTCTCATGAAACAGTAGTACACATATTGTTTTATGACATTGGTTAACTACCCCTCAACATGTCAACCCTCTAACTTCTCAACCTTTTTTTTTTTGGTGAAAATACACATAGCCAAACATACACCATTTCAAAAATTTATACATGTACAGTTCAGTGACATGGACTACGCTCTTCCAATTGCGCTGTTATTCTCACTTAAGATGAAGGCTTGCAGAACAAAAGAGTTTCTCGTTTAACAGTTACTACACATGTTACCCTATGACAATGGTTAACAATCTCACAACACATCAACAATATCCTTACTCAACGTTGGGTTCCCTATCACCAGCTTCCTTGTCCCCTTCTGTCTTCTGGCCCTTGTCACTGGACTACTGTACCTCGTTAGTCTCATTTGGTTTTACGGAACTGTCCACTCCCAGGCTGAACGGTGAACGTCGGAGATAACTTCACCACTGAGCTAAAAGGGTGTCTGGGGGCCATACTCTCGGGGTTTCTCCAGTCTCCTTTAGGCCAGGAAATCTCGTCTTTTTTTCGTGAGTTACAATTATGTTCTACATCCTTCTCCAGCTCTGTCCAGAACCCTCTGTTGTGATCCTGGTCAGAGCAGTCAGTGGTGGTAGCCGGGC
>NW_004444164.1:1511451-1566127 GCF_000243295.1 Trichechus manatus latirostris | reverse complement strand
ATCATCATTGAGCTCATTCATTAAGAATTACATTGAGATTTTCTAAGTAGATGCTCAGAGCAAGTAATAATAGTGTTCAATGGACACTTGTTTGATATAAACGATATAATCTTGCAATAAATAAAGAATAAAACATTTAAAAGATAATGAATATAACAAAGACCAGGGAAAAATTAGGCAAAACTCCTTTGAAACTGGAGAAGTTTATGAACAGTCTCAGTAGGTATGGCAGAATATCCATATCTAGGTTGCAAAAATGAATTTATACAAAAACCAGACACATCTTCAATTATGGCTTCAGTACCAATTCTGAAAATGAGTATTTCTTTTTTTCTTCTAGTCATCCACACAGAAAGATACATGACTATTACAAGAATATATCAGATTACCAGAGGCTTCCTTAAAAATAAACTGTGATAAACTGCACTAACAGGCATAAATATAATTTGAATATGATTCTAAGATCAAAAAGTGTCTGCATAGTAGCAAAATATCATTGCTTAATTTTAATAAATATTTAATTTAGAATTAAGACAATTTGAAAACAGATTTGTAGATATTTTGAAAGACATAAATTCAATTTCAAGAAAAATGTGAGGATTTTTTTTTCTCATTATCAGATACTCCAGGACAAAGTATGAACACGATGCTTTAACAACATTAATCTCATACTGAACAAGCATTCAACCACATGCCGTGCAATGTTAGAGCACAAATAACATTACGTGTGAATAATTCTTCTAAAAATGTTAGATCTCTTATTAAAATCTTATTACATTCACACAATGGAAGCTAATTAATTATATAAAATAATTAAATCTTAACCAAAAGTAGTAAAGTTATCTATAGGTTCTAGTTCCTATAAACAGTTACCTTTTTATTTCAAAATTACATTGTGGAGAGAATTGTTTTGGGGTAAGAATTGTATCTTTTTTTCCCGTTAGAACATAAGGTATAAGGTTCAAGAATGATAATTGATGAGAACTACTGCATACATCCTATGAGAACAAAATAATTCAAATAATTCTAGCAGAATACTTATGGAGTCCTTCTACTTGCAAAACGTTGTGCTAAATAGAGAATACATGGCGTTTCAAAACAATGTCCAAAATTAATATTCAAATTTTAAAATGTAATATTTTGCTTTATATGTTGTGAAATTTTCTGCTAACCATAGATTCTTGTGCCTGGGATTGTTCAAACAAACCTAAGGAATTTTTTAAGATATAAATGTAGTTCTTCTTTCCCTAGCTTCTTTAAGTAATTATGATAGATAATTCAAAGTTGAAAAATTTGATAAATTAAAGTTTATTTCTCTAAAGCAATTTTACTTCAGATTTTTTTGAAAAATTAACAGTTTGAGTAAAATTAATTAGGTACTATTTTGCGAGAATATATAGGTTGAAATGTAATTGGAGACTAATCTAATTTGGAAAGGTCAAAAATGTATTTAGAACAAGGTATTCTTAATTGAGTTTCCTCCATTTGCTAGGCTATTGTTTTAAAAATACATTTATGATGTTTTCCACAACAATAGACTACAGCTTTGAAACACCAACTATATATATATTTTATAATTCTGAAATATTTTCAGCTCACAAAGTCATACTTACAGTGATATTTTCTCATTGACATTTTCCCATTGTGAACATAGAGAATAATAGTTTAACTGTGAAAGAAAGTATTAAAATGTATATGGAGGGCAAACTTGGTTGTTATCAATAGTTCAAAGCAAAAAGAAAAGAGGCAGATAAACGAGAAGCAATCATTCGTAAGTCAAATGACACAATTTACTTGCTAAAATATAATCCTCTAAATTTGACAACATTTACAAACCTTGGATTAACACAGTCTCATTTGATATCAGTGGATATTAATGCCATTAATTACCAGGATCCAGGATTTTTATGTCATTTTAAAGACCAGAAATTTAAGTACCCAATAATTAGCTACTCAGCCAACATTCACTTACTATGAAATCTTTTTTCCAAGCGAAATTCAGATGAATATCAAATGTATTTATCATCACCATTAAGAATAAAAATGATTTAAAAATGACTTTGTAATAAAGGTCAGGAAAGGTACCAAAGAATAAAGTTCTCTTCAGTAATTATTATTATTTTTTTCTTTCTGATTCAGTCTCTCTGAAGTAAAAAAACATTTTATCCATTAAGACTGAAAAAGTGAAAGCATTTCATATAGTTGTAGACTACACTTTTTGTTCCAATCTTTTGTATTTGCCATATTCTACAAATGGAACAATCCAAATTTGTGTGTGTGTGTGTGTTTTTTTTGTTTGCTTATTTTTGTTGTTTTTTAAATAAGAATTTGATTTCCTTTTCCTTTGTTTCCTAATTATTTTATCTGTACATATTCCATTAACAAATGCATTAAACTCCAAAACAATGCATGGGTACTATTAATTTCTTATGATTAGTGTAATTTCAGAAGTCACATAGCTCATTCCCTGCAAATTCTGTCTTCATCTTTTATGACAAAAACATTTATTTACTTGTTTGTTTGGTTGGTTGGTTAGGTGTTCTTTTTTCAAATCTAGGTTTCCTTGTTCTAACAATATTTCCAGGTAAAGTGACATCAAAATTAATTAAAAGAAAAGATATGAACAAGGTAAAAAGAACTTCTTTTACTCTAAATTTTTTCTCCTAACTATAAAAATCATGAATACATGCCCATTTTAGAACATGGCAGGATAACTGAAAACATAGACCAACTATTGACTCTTCAGAATAATATTAGAGAGTAGCAAATAAACTAGGGAATGATGATTTCATATAGAAAAATTCTTAGTATTAAAAAAAAGAGAGGATGTTAATGTGGTCCTTAAACACAAAATATTTATTATATTCTGGAAAAGCAATAAAATGGTCATTGGACTAGAAGAATTCTTTAACTAGAGATATTAGACGCAGTACATTTAAATATCTCTTCTGTTTTTTGCACTTTCTGACACGGTAGTTTTAACAATCTTTTGTTCTTATAAATGATTTATTTCACTCCTCCACTGTTTCTGTATTAAATAAACTTCTCCATAGATTCTTTTTGAATTAACTCCCAAAGTCCAAGTTAGGTCTTGGTGGATTCGAACTGCCAACCTTTTGGTTAGTAGCTAACCTCTTAACTATTGCGCCACCAGGGCCCCAAAGGGGATACTACATGGTTTAAAATCAGGAAAGCGGTGTGTCAGGGTTACATTCTTTCACTATACTTACTGAATCTCTATGCTAAGCAAATAATCCGAGAAGCTGGACTATATGAAGAAGAATGCAGCATCAAGATTGGAGGAAGATTCATTAATAACATGTGATATGCAGATGACACAACCTTGCCTGGTGAAAAACTGATGAAGATCAAAGACTACAGTCTTCGGTATGGATTACACCTCAACATCAAGAAAACAAAAATCCTCACAACTGGATGAATAAGCAACATCATGATAAATGGAGAAAATATTGAAATTGTCAAGGATTTCATTTTACTTGGATCCACAATCAATATCCATGAATGTAGCAGTCAAGAAATCAAATGACGTATTGCCTTGGGCAAATCTGCTGCAAAAAACGTCTTTCAAGTGTTAAAAAGTAAATAGGTCACTTTGATGACTAAAGTGCACCTGATGCCCAAGCCATGGTATTTTCAGTTGCCTCATATGCATGCAAAAGCTGGACAATGAATAAGGAAGACCAAAGAAGAATTGACACCTTTGAATTATGGTATTGGCAAAGAATATTGAATATACCATGGACTGCCAGAAGAATCATCAAATCTATCTTGGAAGAAGTACAGCCAGAATGCTCCTTAGAAGGAAGGATGGCAAGATGTCATCTCACGTACTTTGAACATGTTATCAGAAGAGACCAGTCCCTGGAGAAGGACATCATGCTTGGTAAAGCAGAGGGTCAGTGAAAGATAGGAAGACCCTCAAGGAGATGGACAGACACAGTGGCTGCAAGGATGGGTTCAAGCGTAGCAACTACTGTGAGGATGGTGCTGGACCATGCAGTGTTTCATTCTGTTGTACGTAGTGTTGGTATGAGTCAGAACTACCTTGACAGCACCTAACAACAACAATCACAATAGGGCTGGAACAACTTTGTCATAGTCAGGATTGCTTATCAAGACAGTCATGTAAGTCCAGGTGAAGAGATGATATGAAAAATATAAAGGCAAACCACTTGAGTAATTGGCTCATATATACATGAATCCACAGGCATGTCCAACAAATCAAGAGATAAGCCTGTGAAGAAGAAAGAAGAGTTTGACTCAATCACTATTAATCAGTGTCCCAAATTTCATCATACATGCACAATCTTTGCCAAGAAATTGAAGAAATTTAAATAGGCAGTAAGTGGGAGAAGTTCGTCAGTAGGAAGGGCAACATTTCACGCTTATAAAACATGGTAAGTATTGAGTAAGAAACACATGTTTTTTGTTTTCAAACTAGGGAATACATTAAGTACAAGTATTTAACACACAACCTAAAACAAACCAGTTGCCATCAGTTGATTCCCACTCGTGGTGATCCATGTGTGTCGGAGTAGAATTGTGCTCCATAGGGCTTTTGATGGCTGATTTTTTTGAAGTAGAGTGCTAGGCCTTTCTTCTGAGGTGTCTCTGAGTGGACATAAACCTCCAACCTTTCAATCAGCAGCCTAGTACTTTAACTGTCTGCATCACCCAGGGAGTCTATTTTACAAATAATAGGCACTTAAAAAACTGTCAAATTAACATTGTGGAATAGGGTATGGATTCAGCTATAGGATAATATGACCAGAAAATCTGAAACTAACATGTATACTTTATAAATAACTTTATATTTTGAAACTTGAGACTTATTGATAAAGTCTTTCCTAATAATTAGTGTTTGAATAGTTATTATATAATCATTGACTTGTCAGTTGTAGAAAGTCTCTTAAAAACTGATCATTATAGTTAAATAAAATGCCTATTCCCATTTTACAAGCAAATGGTGCCTAATTTTAATCTTTATCTCAATTTCTGACTCTCTTTTAAAAGTCTTAAGTGGCACTGCTATTTACTGTATATGACCTTTACAATAAAATAAGACTTGTAAATATTTAAAGCAGATATAGAGGATTTCTGTCTATTTTAATTCTTTTTGTGATGTGAATATGAAGCTTTCAGGAATATCAGACATGATATAATCATTTTATGGAAAACATTAATCCTTTGTTACAGTATAGACAAGACATAGAATTTTTATCATTTAAAATTTATGGCACCCATCTACATTGAAATAATACTAAACCACACAATCTTTGATGGAATAATCACACAAAGACATTGTGATTATACATCAGGTTTTATGAGTACTTTCTCAAACTTTATCAAAAATTCTTATATTCAGAATTTAATAAGCAATACGTAAAAGATAGTGTTTCTTCTTCTTTTGCTGGCTATCAGTATACTAAAAAAACAACTTTAAGGCTCAATGACAGCAAGTATATCAAAGCTCATGGGTGGTATATGTGCTCCATAGCATCTGTTGTTTACAACTTTTCCTTCCCAACCCTCCTTGCTCTAGTTTCCTTATGGAAAGAGTATGTTTTCTCACTCTATTGAGTTAGGACTTGTCCTTGAGACATGCTGCAGCAGATGGAAGGTGGGCAGAAGCGCCAGAACACTAGTTGTTAACACAGCCTTTAAGAGATTTCATCTTTCCACTCTCCCTCTTGTGCTCCTGTACTCCACCATGAGAAGAGCATGTCCTGAGTAACTGCTGATGAAAGAATGAGGAGACAAGTATACCAGACCATAACTCAACTCTCAGGCAAAGCCAAGTTAAGCTGATTCCAGACAAGCAAAGCGAACCACAATTGACCCCAAAACCTGTGAGTACTGAGATGTGGAGGTGTTTGTTATGCAGTATTAACCTATTGCAGTCGAGTCAATTCCAATTCATAGCGACCCTACAGGACAGAGTATAACTGCCCCAGAGGGTTTCCAAGGCTGTAATCTTTATAAAAACAGACTTCCACATCCTTCTTCAGTGGAGTGGCTGGTGGGTTCATACAGTCGACCTTGTGGTTAGCAGCCAAGTGCTTAAACACTACGCCACCAGGGCTCATTTATGCAGTCTTAGTGCAACAAAACCTAATATAGTAATTTGTATTTTTCTGTGGCATTACACTGATTTTCTCTATTTTATTTATAAGTTATTACGAATTATACATTTGCGTTGTGCTACATCTAATTTTTTACGGATTGTAGCTAGGTTAAAGAAACTATATTTTTAATCTTCATAATTAAACCGTCCTCTATTTACACAATACCTCAAAATTTCCTCCAAATAGTTTATAAAGTTTAAATAGTTTATATTTAAGATCACATTTTTAAATATCCTCTGGTTATATATAAGTGAAATGTGTTTTCATTCTCAGTTATAAGGAGGATGTAATAATATATACCCCATAACTAATATATCCCATACATATTAATACTAATTAATGGTTCTGGCTTGCTTTCTCTCCATAGTATACTATAGGAATTATCTAATAGTTAAATACACACAGTCTTCTTTGTAGGATGCTGTGTCAACTGAAATCCATGCATATCAGAACTGTGTCTTCACTTTTACACAGTTCTGTGGTAGCTGAAATTTAATCAAAGTGAGGACACGGCTCCAATATGCATGTGTTTCAGTGAAATGCAGGGAATCTATCAACAAATTTATTGTTTTCAATTCTGCAGATCAGCCCTCCATATCAAATGCATTTGCATTAAATTCCAAGCCCTAAGTACATACGTTATTGGGTGAAATAATCTCAAGTATGAATTTTTCTCCTCTCTACTTTTTAATAAATCTGTCACAGATTGTTTTTTGAAAAGAACACAATGATTCTTTTGATATTATTGAAACTGTCCCTCAATAGCTCTGCCTAACCATCACCATAGGAACTGAAGCCATTCTATTAAGCTTCTTTAATTGTTATCTCTTCAAGTGAAATCTATCATTCTTTCAGGGTCACCCTGTACCAATGTCATCTAAATTGTGTTCCAGTAGTATTGTTAAAGTTACAGCATAAACCCCACTGCCGTCAAGTCGATTATGACCCATAGCGACCATATAGGATAGGGTAGAACTGCCCTTATAGGGTTTCCAAGGAGCATTTGGTGGATTCGAACTGTCAACCTTTTGGTTAGCAGCCAAGCTCTTAACCATCATAAAGCAGGCCCTATTTATTCTCTGAGAGGTTTCTGTTCATTTTTAAACTCTGGGGAGATAGCCACAATAATTTTTTTTTCTTTTTTGCAAAAGATATTATTTGAATGGATTCCTTTCCTAAGAAAATAAAAACATGAATAAATTCATTTATTGTCAGGTTATCTCTCAGCAGGAAAAGTAAAAATGTTTGATTCTTTCCCCCACCATTCCAGTATACTGCTGCAGTGGCCTGTTAATCATCAACCTACATTCTAAAAATCAGAATCCCAAACTGTGTAATTGTGGACCCATTACTTAATACCTGGAATGTTCAATATCTACATCTATAAAATGATGATCTCTGTTTTATATAACCTTAGAACGGCCATTAAAAATAAACGGCATCTTGGTGTAAACTATAAATCAATGTATATTTTTGTTATCATTATAATTACTTGATCTTTCTGTTTAATTTTTTAAGTACCAGTATGACAATTAGAGACCATTCTTCAGCTCAAATAAAATTAATTTTACAATAGTGCAGGATTTATTTGCAGAAATTATGTATATACCTATTCATTGAAATATACTGTCATCTGCTATTTCATACACACGGTTGCCCATAGGATGAAGTAAAGTCGGTTTAAATGCAGCTGAAGTGTAACTGCCTAAGCAATGGCTAAATATCCATTTGTAAGGTAAGTAGGCAGAAGTGGTAAGTCTTAAAGTTAATCAAGTTGGGAGTTCAGCACCAAGTTGGACATTAATAATATTCATGTTAGTCCAAGTCAAATTCATAATAATTGTAAGCCTTTATATAGCTCCTTACAGTTTTCATAGCACTATCATCCAATCAGAGCCCTGGTGGCACGGTAATTAAGAGCTTGGCTGCCAGCAAAGGTCGGCAGTTCAGGTACACCAGGCGCTGCTTGGAAACCCTCTGGGGCAGTTCTACTCTGTCCTATAGGGTCGCTATGAGTTGGAATCAACTTGATGGCAACAGGTTTGGTTTTTGGTTTGGGACCATCTAATTACAAACAACCTTTGGTTAGGTTATTGGATATTAACCATTTTAGCAAGGGGTAAAAAGAACTCAAAAAATGACTTTCTCAACATACAATCAAATTATCTAAAATGGATGTTCAAACAGTTACTTCAGGGAAAAACTGGACCAGGATGGTAAGGATAGAGAAAATTCAAGCCATTTCAATACTTAGTAAATTACCAGACAGGGTAAGATTGAAACCAGGTTACGATCAGAAACTAGACATATAGAAAGCATGTGAAAAGAATGCCAAATGGTAACAAAGAGAAACTGTAGAAATCATAAGACCAGGCAAGGAGAACCAGGGTCAGAAATCAAGGCAATTGACGTAGACAGCAATAAAGCTGTGCTAGGACTTAGAAAAGAATATTATTTTGAACCAGTGGTTATCTAACCCAGAAGACCTGTTTATTATTTCTTGTCTGTAGCAAGAACTATTCTGAAAGTATACTGGAATTGGGACCATGGGAGTTAAGGTGTGGGGAGTTGATTTAATGGCTGAATTTTATTTTAATGGTCATTTAATAAAAGTATGTAGTCTTCTATAAAAATCCTAGTTATCATTTATTGAACACAGCTGTATATTTAGAGACATTGCAGCCATTATTTTGTAATTCTTCTAACTGGGTGTAGAATCCCAAATATGTAAGCCCCTGAGATTCAGAGAGATTATGTAGCTTGCTCAAGATCACCAAACTTAAGAATTAGAACAAGAAGCAAAGTCCAAGCTGTTAACAATTCCCACCTGCTCAAGTTTAGCAAACCATCAATTGATAATACAAGAATGTTGACTCCCAGGCATGAGCTCTTTACCATTATCCCATATATTTCCTAAACCTGTCTTAAAATGTGTAAATCTTAAAAAAAAAAAAAAAAAAAACTGACTCTCACTTGCACCTCAATAGAGGATTTTCAGTTATAAAACTGAGATACAAGATACTGGAATTCATTTTTAATATGTGAGATCATTATATTACATTTTTCTATATGGAAATATTTTCCTTTAGTCTTCCTCAGGCACACTGGTGTTATGACCTTGCATAATATACTAAAACATGAGTCAAAAAAATATGCCCTTTGAAAAAAAATTAAAGGTGAAAAAATGGCTTTAGTTTTCAGAGAATAACTTAATCATGGATTTAGAGAATTAGCTACCTACATCATTAATTAGTAACCTCAGAACTCAATAAAGTACATGGCATTCTCATTATCCTAGTATTTATTATCCAAGTCCATATATTTATAATGCTGTATAGAGTAAATCCGTCATGCAATAAAATATTCACTAGTGAACTGAGTACTTGTAAATTAATCCTCCCTCTAACAACACTTCCTCCTCCCTAAATGAAAATGGTTTTTGCATTAATGGACGATTTTTGGGAAAGTCAGTGAGATCCTGGTATTTTCTTGTGAAAATTACCCTCTTTAAAATCATTTACATACAATTGAAGTGAAAAATGTCATATATTGAGAGCTATCATTCTATTTTTTGAAATGTTATCTCTTCACAAAATCAACACTTGATTAATTCAAGAATTAGCACAGAGTTGTAATTATAACCTAAATGTTATAAAATATAAACTAAACCATGTACATGTTGTCCCATTTGTCATCGATTTAAACCTTTTCTCACTGTTTTTTGTAAAATTTTGGTCTCCAAATTTACTGGATTCACCTTTAGAGGCCTTTTTCTTATACATATTATCTTCAGATACATGGGACTTTATTTAAAAAATTTGGACTAGAGCGAACTTAACGATCGCATAATCTAACCACTCATCTGCAACTTAAATTTCCTCTAAAACAATCCTAAGAAATGGTGGCTCAGGGACACGTAACATGGTATCTCTGAAAGGCTGCCATTACCCATTTTTTTCCAACATGGTGAACTCTCATTAACATTTAAGACTGTTAAAATATCACTCCTTATATGAAGTCTTTCCATTACCCTGTGTTGGCATCTCTACTATAAACCATATAATACAAGGTTAAATAATCATTGTTTCAACCATTTTTTCCTTTTTTTTGTAGCCCCTATGATGAATTTGATACTAGGCTAAGCCCTTCCAATAGAATGTTGACTAAGAGACACAGTCTCTGCCTTCATGAAATTTAAAATGCTGTGCAAGAAATACTGAACAAGCAATTATGTAATAAAAAAGAATTATTTATAATGAGAGAAAATGACTATTGTACACTGAAATTCTGAGAGAAGGGCATCTAAGAAGTGGATCCTCTTTTACTTAATGAAACTTCTTTTGGATGAGAAGACTTTTGGGCACAATGTAAATGGGACATTTGAGACAAAAAGTTAAGTTGCTCTGTTTAAGAAAATAATAGGAACTATGTGTGTGTCAGATCCTGGTGGCACAGTGGTTAAGAGATCAGCTGCTAACCAAAAGGTCAGTAGTTCGAATCCACCAGCTGCTCCTTGGAAACCCCATGGAGCAGTTCTACTCTGTCCTATAGAGTCGCTAGGAGTCGGAATTGACTTGATGGCAAAGGGATTTATGGTTGTCAATTAGGATGTAATAGAATACCCGGTATTTACCTAACATAAAGCCCAGAAGCTAAAGGTTGACTTGGAATCCGTCTCAGTTTATTGGTTTACCTCCTCAAATGGGCTGTCTTACCAACTCAGGATGGGTACTATAGACCCAAGCACACTGTCTTTATAGACAAAACCCAAAGCAGGAAGGGAGACAAGGGGGCAAAAAAAAAAAGAGATTTTGATCTCCGTACTAAGAGGAAAGTATTTCTCAGAAGCTCATTTCAGACTTCTTAATATGTCTCATTGACTATAACTGTGCCATATAACCACCTGAGGACAAAATCCTAGTGAACAGGACTGGGACTGCCATGACCAGTGAAGCTTTAGACCAGATATGATGAGCATATTGCTGATCCAAAATCAGAAGTGATCTGTTGCAAGGAGGAAGATGGAAAACGTGTAGACAACCAATATTATTTGTCATAACGTGTATTCAAGAAAAGTAACATTGGAGTAAGTGTGAGGCATACATGGGGTAAGAGTAGAAAAGTGGAGGATCTTCATAGAAAGAACAGAACGCTGAGGAAAAGAATAGCAAGAAAGGAACAGTCCGTGTCAGGAATAACCTGGGAATATCAGGACACTGATTTCAGGACATTGATGCAAATAGGAGGCTAAAAATGTAGCTGAGGTAGTTCAAGGATTTGGAAAAAACAGAAAATTGGTGGAAGATATGACCTAAAGAAAAGGAATTCCTAGTAATTTTCTGAGGTTTGGGGGTAGAGGTGAGAACCACTTACTTAGCATAGTTCTTGGGATTAAGAACCATGACTTTTTATTTGGATATTAAAGAGAAGTGTGACTTAAAGGACTAATGATTTATGGACACCCACAATTGGAGATTAGGGTATATTTTCAATTATGTAATTATTTCTGTGATAAATACTTGAAAGGAAAATTATGGACTGTAATGAGTATAACAGAGTTATCTTTTTTCCAAAAAGTAACCTTTAAAACAAGAGATGAATAAAAGTTTTCCAGTATACAAGAAAAGTCCATGCAAAATGAACAGTATGCACTCAAGTTCTGAATAAAAGGAGGCAGTAGTTGTTTGAGCACTGAACATCCAGTGTGGGGACAAGAGAGCGGGAACCAGCCTGAGACAGCTCAAAGGGAGAAGTGGAAGGAAGATTAAACTCAAGGCCTTGGAGGATATGTTAACAATAATTTATCTTGACTCAAAGGACAGTAGTTTTAAGTACATTTCAGTTTTGAAAAACCTCTTATCTGAGTTGTGAAGACTAGATTGAAAGAGGGACAAGAATAAATGTGGAATGCCACTTTGGAGGTTACTGAGTTTGGCTGGGAAGTTGGTGAGGCAACAGCAATGCATTTAGAGAAAACCTGATGGAGAAACTTGGTATCACAGAACAGTCCCAAATTTCAGGCATGAACAATTAGTAGACGGTACAACCATTTACTGAGATAGCTAACAACTGAGGAGAAACAGGTCTTTGGAAAAAAAAAAATGTTTTTGCCTGATTATTTATCAGGGTGGAATGACTAAGGGGCAAGAAGTTAACAAATAAACATGTTGCATTTGTGATGCTTATGAGACATCCAAGAAGAGAAGACAAGTAGAAAACTAAACAAATATAACTGGGAAAAGTAGAATGGAAATATAAATTTCCTAGGATAGACTCCAGAAATGTGGATGTTTATCCCTTCCTTTGGTGAACACTATCAGCTTGGCACTAGTCTGTGGTAGATGGCATTTGGGATTTGCTTTTTCAATATATGAACTGTCTTTCTCAGGATTATCCACATATTTTAAAACGGGACTTCATGTATCATTCAACTCACTGATAAAAATGTTGACTAATTCTGCCCTGGAGTCCCTCGGTGGCACAAACAGTTAAGGGCTCGGCTACTAGCTGAAACACTGGCAGTTCGAACCCACACAGAGGCGCCTTGGAAGACAGGCCCAGTGATCTGCTTCTGAAAGGTCACAGCCTTGAAAACCCTGTAGAGCAGTTCTACTCTGCACACATGGGGTTACTATGACTTGGAATCAACTCAAGGGCAACTAACAACAACAATTCTGCCCTAAAAATTAAGGCTTGGAGCTTACTAACAAACCTCCCTTTAAAATTAGGGTGTGGGCAAGTGCGGAAAACAGCACAGACCTGGCCACTTTTGCATATTATTTTCATGAACATATATTTTAAAGACAGTCAACCATATTAAATTTACCCCACAAATTTTTGACCTATATAACAATCATTTGCTTTCACATGCGTAATTATTTTACATTTGTTATGACTTTGTTAATTTAAATACTTTCAATAATATTTTACAGTTAATAAATTCCTACTTCCATATTAAATTATTTATTTCATTGGATGGTTTTAATATTTTTAAAAAATATTTTTATTACTATGAAGTAACTGTGCTGTAATGATAAGTGGAAATACATGTTTGTAACATAATGCACAATAATAGTAATAAAATTTAAATACCAACATCATTGCTATATAACACTATATTAACAAAATTTTTATTGTTTTGGTAATATTTTTGAGCAAGAAGACAGAACAATGCTTAACATATATGCATTTAACAAGTTAGTTATTTTCCTGAACATTGAAGTTGAACCAATAAGTCACTTTAGTGCCAAATAAATACCTAATTTACAAGTATATACAATGGCTATTTTGAAAACAATATGTTTCCTACTGGTACAAAATGATCATAGATAGGCAAAATAGGTATAACATAAAAATATTAAATATGTTTCCTGAAGAAATATGTATTCTAAATTTCTGTCTCTCTATGTATGTGTACATATATACACACACACATATATTTAGTCTTTAACATCTTTTGAATTGGCTATCTACCACTTATAATCAGAAATCTATAGAGTTCTGATTAATACAAAAATACACATGAGCATCCTTGCTCTCTTGAAACACAAGTAATTTCTACTGTCATTAGAGGTCATACACTGTGTTAACAGTGGAAAGGTGGAACAGTAGAACTAGAACCAAACTTTGTCCTTACTGGTGCAACCCACACTATGCTCCATGAAGTTATCTTTCAACTCAACCAAGTTTCTGAAGATAGCTGATTAGAGAGCAGTGCGTTCAATACCAACTGGCAATATATTTATTTTGCTTTTTTCCTTTCATTTTGCTCTCAGTTCACTCTCCATGTTGCACCAAAGTCAGTACAGAATACTCTCCAGTGTCCCTGGGTCAACAAAGACCATTCAGAGCAAAAGATCTTATAATATTTTGCCACTTGCCCAGTCCATCATGGGCAGCTAGGTGAAAAATCATTTCTAGTATTAGGTAGTTTCTAATAACTTTTCCCTCCTACAGGTCAACTAAGGTATGAGAGAAAATGTGATCAATAATTGGGTACAGTAGATTTAACAATGCAGCCCTTGTTGTTTAATTTTTTTCTTAAATAAAGGAAAATGTATTTCTTCATGGCACATTAATCTTATGACCATAAAACTTCATCAAGTATTCAGTTTTAGATTTAAATGGTAGTCATTTACCATGAAAAATATTTTAAACTGCCAGGTAATTACTGATGTGAAATATATGGAGATGACATTAAATTTAAATCCTAAAATTGCTGTCTTTAATTTTAGCTAGTTGCTTCCTATTATATTTTTCCAACATTATCAGTTTTCTGAAAGTAAACTTTCATTCATTTTAAAATGTCTTCTACCTCATCTTATTTCTATTAAATGATACAGCATGTATACATTTCAATATAATGCAGTAATTTTTCAGTTTTGATTTTTTAGCTAAAAATTATATTTATCTTAAAATATGTGAATATCAAATGGGAAAATGAAAAATAAAGGAGCGATTATGCCTCTCGCATCTCTACATACACCCCCACTCAGAATGGGTAATCATATATAGGGTTATTTTCATAGTTATTTATAATGCTGTAGAAATAAAACCATAAGATAAAAAAAAGAATATCAACATATAAATTCTGTGAATCACATTAGTCTAATATAGAGTTTTAGCATTCACACACTTCACTTAGTCTTTGACATTATGCAATCAATCAGATTATAACGAGAAGGAACAAGAAAATAATAGAACATACTAAAACATGATGTGTTACTAAGAAAGGAAAAATGTTTAAATTTACATCTGGAATTTGGCAGGTTTTAGTTTTAGAGGCACAGGAGTCCACAGCTTGATGCAAACATAATAGAATGTTTTCTATACCACAAAAATATTTAAACATAGAGAAGTATTTTAAATTAAAAAAACAAAAACAAAACCCTTTGCCATCAAGTCGATTTCGACTCATAGCGACCCTACAGGACAGAGCAGAACTGCCCCATAGTTTCCAGTGAGTGCCTGGTGGATTCGAACTGCCGACCTTTTGGTTAGCAGATGTAGCTCTCAACCACTACACCATCAGGGTTTCCTTTTTAAGTTCACTAATGTTTAATTCTTATTGCTTATTTTAGCAAATGTTTTGAGATTATAAAACACAAAGATATGTTCAAACAACAATTTAGAATACTACAGTAAGAGTTGATGGAACTTTAGAAAGTATTTATTTGAAATGTTTCATTTTATAGGGAGAAAAGTAAGGAACACAGAAATCAAATGATTTTCTTAAGGTCAGACATTCAGTTTCTAAAATAACTGGGTCATGATCCCAGTTTTTATCTTTTAATGTTCTTCCCACTACATGGCATAGCTGCCTCTTTATTTACATTTAAAACATGTCAACAAGACCTTGACATTTTAGAACACTGTTTTCTAATTTCCTGATCCCACATAAGAAGGGATTACAATTTGATTCAATTTAATAAAAGCATAACAAACTGCTATATTTTAAAAATGTAATATTTGATAGAGAAGATAGGTCAAAATTTTTCAGGAATTCCAAAAGCACAGATGTATTTGTTATACTCAACCATCCTAACAGGGAATAACAACAACAAATAAAAGACAAAAACAATTTTCAGCAAGATTAAGAGAAAAAAATCATCCCTTGGATTAAATTATAACTGATATGGATTAATTTAAAAACATAGAAAATACACATAAAAATAATTCATATGAAAATATAGAAGCTTTTAAAATCTTTTGTCATACCTTAATTCTATTAGATTAAAAATATAAATGAGAAGTGTCCTGGTGGCACAGTGGTTAAGTGCTCAGCTGCTAACCTAAAGGTTGGTGGTTTGAACCCATCAGCCAATCCACTGGAGAAAGATATTGCACTGTGCTTCCGTAAAGATTTACGTCCTTGGAAACTATGGGGCAGTTCTACTCTGTCTCTATGAGTCACTATGTGTTGGAATTGACTCGATGGCAAGGGGTTTTCAGATAGCTCCACAATCTTGTGGTAATTGATCAAGTTAAAGTTAAAAGTATCTAGATTATTCTAACTATACTGTATTTTGAGTCACTGAATTATATTATGTGATAAAACGTGACATTTTAAATGCGTACACTAGTTGGGGGAAAAACCTCATCATTTCTTTCTTCCAGCTTATTTTTGTTATTTAAATTCCACCTTTTTTATTACTTGACAAAATATGTAATGTTAGCCTTACTGACATGAGCTTAGTCAAAGTTATTTTCTAAAAAAATGTACAAACAGTGAAACTAATCCTTCCTCCCAAAAACAGCCTCACAATAAGCTGGTACAACAAATGATGCTAGGGCAAAAACACTTAAAAAAACAATTTTGTTTTGTTCTTGGTTCATCTGAGGAGAAATATATGCGTAAATGAAGATGTGCTGATTGATTTTGATAACCAACAGTGAAGAATTTTGTCACTTAAGTTTTTCTATTTATTCTGTTGATCTGCAAATGCTAATCATCTTTAGCATTATTGGTTTATAATGACATCCATTTTTTTAGGTTGTAAAAGCCTATGAAAACAACTGAACATGAAAACAAAAATATGTATAGTGTGTTCAAAATTTAGTAATGTAACTGAAAAGAATACTTTTTTTTCCCTTTTTAGAGGGTCATATTGAACAAGTGACTTAATCTCTGTGTCCTTCATTTCCTCAGATAATAATAACCTGAGATAATAATGGCACCAAACTCATAAGACTGTTGTAAGGTTTAAATGGGTTCATATCTGCAAAGCTTAGAATAGTGCCTGACACATAATGTGAGCTAGATAAGTGTTATTGAATAAAAAATGTATTGTTTGAGACAATACATTTGTAAATTAAAAAATAATTCTCTAATACCTACAAGATACAAAATCATGTGGTAAGCATTTGAAATTAAAAAAACAAATTGATAGAAAATGTCCTCAAAAAATGCCTGTCCTTTATTGTCTGGTGAGAGACAGAGGAGAAAGTAGGCGATTATAGTTAGGTCTGATAAGTACGTGATAAACCAAAAAACAAACAAACAAACAAACTCATCGCCATCACGTACATGTGCTCAAACAGTACTATAGTAGCACCTCAGAGTCAATTAGCCTGTAAGTACCTTGATTTTTCCATCCATCACGGGATCCTTTAAGTTGAAGAGAGCTGAAACTATTAATGAATGTTTATTAGCGATTCCTCTACAAAGGAAAGAAGAAAGGTAGACTCTACCATTTTACAACAGGCTGTTTTGAACTTTTACTCACTAAACTATTCTGTGAGGTTTGTGTTGCTAACATTTGTTTACAAATAGAACTATGTCTCAGAAAAATAGAGACCTGCCTAGTCCCAGAGTTGGCATTCAGGTTCTTGGATTCTTCCTTCAGATATCTTTCTTTTCAACACTGTATGGCATCCTTCTACCATACTTATTCAATCTGTATGTGAAGCAAATAATCTGAGAAACTGGACTATATGAAGAAGAATGTGGCATCCGGATTGGTGAAAGACTCATTAACCTGCAATATGCAGATGACACAACCTTTCTTGTGGAAGGTGAAGAGGACTTGAAGCACGTACCAATAAAGATCAAAGACCATAGCTTTCAGTATGGATTACACCTCCAACATCAAGAAAACAAAAATCGTCACAACTGGATCAGTAAGCAACACAATGATAAATGGAGAAAAAATTGACATTGTCAAGGATTTCATTTTACTTGGATCCACAATCAACACCCATGGAAGCAGCAGTCAAGAAATCAAACGATGTATTGCACTGGGCAAATCTGCTGCAAAAGACCTCTTTCAAGTGTTCAAAAGCAAAGATGTCACTTTGAGGACTAAGGTGAGCCTGACCCAAGCCATGATATTTTCAATCACCTCATATGCATGTGAAAGCTGGACAATGAATAAGGAAGACTGAAGAATTGATGCCTTTGAATTATGGTGTTAGCGAAGAATATTGAATATACCATGGACTGCCAGAAGAACAAACAAGTCTGTCTTGGAAGAAATGCAGCCAGAGTGCTCCTTGGAAGCAAGGATGGTGAGACTGTGTCTCACGGACTTTCAACACGTTATCAGGAGGGACCAGTCCCTGGAGAAGGACATCATGCTTGGTAAAGCAGAGGGTCAGCAAAAAAGAGGAAGACCCTCAATGAGATGGAGTGACACAATGGCTGCAACAATGGGCTCAAAAATAGCAACGATCATGAAGATGGGGCAGGACCAACCAGTGTTTCATTCTGTTGTACACAGGGTCACTATGAGTCAAAGCCAACTCGAGGGCACCTAACAACAACAATGGCAAATTTGCTGTTTGGATAGATTTAATTGTAGTTAGTTATAAGTTAGTTCTTAAAACACACTGCATAATAATAAAACTGGTTGCCAACAATGTGCCAAGCATTGTGGCAGATGATGGCCATGAATTAGCATATTAACTCCTCAGAAGATGCAGATATTAGGCCTTAGCTCAGAATGTTTCACATGAGGTAACTTGCAGAAGCATAAGTAAGTTACCAAGGTCTGTCCCCTTTAAGAAGAGATTTAATCTGGGGAATATAACAGACAAAAGGAAAACACTACGAAACTGATTAAATTCCATGCAATATATTGGAATATTAATTATTCAAATATTAAATAGGTCAATACTAAAATATGAGCAGTAGCTATGCATTAATCTAACCAAATATTACTTTTAATTCAATAATGTCACACAACTATATACTGATGATTGATTCTACTTCCTAAATTATAATGTATTTTACCTCAAACATATTAAAAATAAGTAAATTCTCAAATATTTACTGATCATCTACTAGTGATTATTCTAAGAATTACAGAAGATAAAAAAAATCAGGCAATATTTGTGGTAAAAAGTACTCCATCTAAAGATGAAAAGAGATAACACTTCCTAAAAAAAAGGAGAGATAATCATATCACTAGTAGATAAACTGGAGATAATATCTAAAATTATAAATTCCATAGAACATAATTATCTAAATTATGTGTGTTATAGAGCTTTCTCCACTATCCTGACCCCAACTTCCTCATACACGCATTATTAAATATTATCTTTTATTGTTTTTCTAATATATGCCTGGCACTATTCTACCTATTTTACATTTAAATATTCAATACTTAAAACAACCTAACAAAGCAGATGCTATTGTCCTTATTTCACAGGTAAGGAAGCTTGATTTCAATAAGACTAATAACTTGCTCCATGTCATCTAGCCTCTAACCAGAGAAAATACATCAGATTTCAAACTTCTTGTTCTTTCTAGTAGTCTTTGCTAGCCCTCCTGGAAGGGGAAAAATAATAAATTAATATTGAGTAATATAGCATTTCTTTAAAGTGTTATTAGAAGATTTATGCTATTATCTGAATTACAGGATAAATTAAAGTATTTCTTTTATCTGAAATGATAATGTTTTCATAGGATGATGTTAGCAGGGACAGTTGAGAGTTAGCAACATGCTTTTTCTGTGCTTAAGAGCTACTTTCCCAAAAATAGTGATGTACCTGCAGTCTTTTTCAGCGATCTGATAAATTTGTTTTTATATTACACTATAAAGAGTACAACAGCATTGTTCTGCACTGGTGAACCAAAACACTTCAATCATCTTATCAGGTTGTCCCAATTCACCTGAAAAATCGCGTTTGTGTGTTCAATGTGCAAAGAACAAAGTCAAACCAGATGCAAATGTTACAATAGGATTTCTTGATTTGACAGGTTGACTGCACTAGAGACCAAATATTACGAGTCTCTAAGGAGCAATACACGGCACCAAGCCAAAATAACAATACTGTCAATCAAGAAGAATAGATTATAACATGTGAAGTCTGAGAACAACCAACTTCTTTAGGTTTTCCTTTTATTTTAATAAACCAATAAATGATGAGACCACATCTTTCAATCAGATAAATATACTATAAAACACAGAAGGATGAAGGCAATTAAT
Organism: Trichechus manatus latirostris; assembly: GCF_000243295.1. Lineage (NCBI taxonomy): Eukaryota > Metazoa > Chordata > Mammalia > Sirenia > Trichechidae > Trichechus > Trichechus manatus. Next base: position 1,546,053 of record NW_004444164.1, on the reverse strand, counting down.
TCTCTCATAAGTCATACCAATTGATGTAGCTTAACTGATGAAACACCAAGTCAGCTTCCCTTTCCTTCTCACCCTTGGCTGCTTCCCACACACACAGGGCTTGCAAGCCTGCAGGTGAATGCCCCAGAGGCCCTCTAAGCTCTGTCCGTCCCTCCCTTGATTGGCTGAGCAGCTCAGTGGGTTGTGGTTGTACAAGCCTAGACTGGGGAAAGGGGGAGGCCATTTGAGCAATCCAGAGTCCCACATATTTGAAAGAGTCCCTTCATGGTGCAAATCATTAACACATGTGGCTGCTAACTAAAAGGATGGAGGTTCAAGTCACCTGGAGGCACCTCAGAAGAAAGGCCTGGTAATCTACTTCTGAAAAATCAGTCATTGAAAGTCCTATGGAATGCAGTTCTTTTTTTTTTTTAATTTTGAACTAAATTTAAGAAAATATCTATTGTTCCTCCTAAATTACCACCCACTTTATTAACAAACACTCCCCAAATATTCACATATTCTCAATCACATATCCCCAAATGTATTTTCATAAAGCAATGTTGATATAACAGTAAACTTGACTCATCTTTAGACAATCCCATGCCTAATTAACATCTATACTTCACCCTGGACACATAGCATATCCTGCTTATATACTGTGATTTACCTTTTTATGTGCATGTTTCATCTCTTCACCTAGATTATGGCATCTGCAGAAACACATTAACTTACACATTCTTTCTCAAGTACAATGTTACATATACTGAAACCCATATACTGAGAAGATTATTCTAGTTCTTCTTAGCAAGAGATTTGCTGAGTTAGAGGGGGAATAATTACTTAAAGAAGTAATTTCATCCTGAATTGAGAGGAAATATTAGGTATCCATAGATAATGTCTCAATTTACACCATTCTACTGTCTTAGTATTATATTGGTGGGTTATCATTTTACACCTACTATTTTTTCCTAATGGGAAGTCCAAAATACACAAAACTGAAATCACACAGGGCTTTGGTAATTTCATCTATAACAATGTGATGTGGCTAAGTACCTAATATATTTGTTGTAAAAAATCATAAAATTTATATTTTCTTGCTTTCCTACTATGTTTCAGACAGTGCACTAACAGTTAGACAAAGTAACTTCTGCATTAAAAAGAAAAACAACCTGTAGTAAAGAACATTTCAGAAAACCTGCTCAAGCCCTGGATCTTTAACCATCAAGTTATACTGCCTCTCAAAATCACATCAGGGTAACGTAACATGAAATAAAATTAATCAGGTAAAAAAATCATTTAAAACAAGAAAGGATGATACACACATTGTGTTGTTAATATATTATTTCAATGTCTATAATTTAAATTTAACAAAGAAATTCTGAAATTTAAAACCAGTGTTAATAATATAACTACCTATATTGAACAGCCACTGCTTTGACTTCCAAGCACCTATCCTCGCCTTCTTTTATCAACATCACCCGCATTTCACATGTGGAATTGCCTTTCCCTCTCAACTCTTCCTCTGCTCCAGAGTTTGCCTTGTGACCTGGTTCTAGCCAATCACATCATCAAATACTCCTGGACAGAGCAACTGCTTCAGGACAATCATACCAAACAAGGTAAGTTAGTCAAAGCCAGTGACATTCAAATCAGAGGCTTTTTTTTTTTTTTTCTAGTTAATATAGTAACCATCTCTTTCCATTGGATTTGTTGATAAGATAAGAATTCATCCCAGTTACTACTGATGGAAGTAATGTCACCATACGAGGATCTTCCATGAAAAATGGAAACAAAAGACAGAAAAGCAAACCAAAGGGATGGAGATAGACTGTCCCTTGATAATATCATTTAAGTAGCAGATCCAAATATACTTAAGGAAAATTTTACCCCTAAACTTTTTAATTACAAGAATCAATAACCACCACCACCCTTGATTTTTCTGAAACCAGAGTTCAAATTAATCACTATATCTGTGCATTTACATTGTGTTCCTTCTATGTATTTACGACAGTAATTTAATTCTCAAAAAAATGGTGAGAGATATGTGCGACATATGTAACCTCCATTTACAGATGACCACTATTTGAATAAATTCATTAAGATTACAACTAAGGATGTATGTTAGAAAAATTTTAAGAAGTATGAGATGTATATGACTTCCTTGCCATTTCAAATGGAAAAAAGAATATAATAGAGACAGTAAACAAGTAATCAATAACTGAATGTGAGATGTTGGAAGGAAAATATACCAAAAATTTAAATAAAGAAAAATAACGGTAGTTTTACATAAATAAGGGGCCTTGGTGGTATAGAGGAAACCCTGGTGGTGCTCCCTGGAAACGCTATGAGGAGGTTCTACTCTGTCCTCTAGGGTCACTATGAGTTGGAATCAACTCAATGGCAATGGATTTGGTTTTTGGTTTTTTTTGATGGTGCAGTGGTTAAGTGCTCAGCTGCTAACTGAAAGGTTGGCAATTCAAACCCTCCAGGCACTCCGTGGCAGAAAGATGTGGCAGTCTGTTTCTATAAAGATTTACAGCCTTGGAAATCCTATGGGGCAGTTCTACTCTGTCCTATACAGTCCCTATGAGTCGGAATCGACTCGCCAGCAACGGGTTTGGTTTTTGGTTTTACATAAACACGGAAATCTGAAAGAATCAAACATTTAAGGAGGCTAGAGAAAATAATTTGGTTTTAGATACATATAATTAATGTGAGATTCTGGTAGGACACCTAGTTAGACAAGTAAGTTTAGTAACTAAGTATCAGACACATTGAGAAGAGCCTTCAGGAAAGGAAGTCATCTGTAAGTCATCTGTAACGCTGATAGTTGAAACTGTGACAGGGGAAAACACAACTGACACTTCTACAGATTGTTAGATTTCAGGTCCTTTACCAGTATCATCTCACAGAATACAATGACCTATAAGGGTGTGTGTGATTTCATCTTACTAAACAGATGAGGAAGGTAAAGTTGAAAGAAGTTAAATAAAATGTACACAATTCCAACTAATATGTAGCAGAGTTAAGATTTTAACCAGGTCTCGCCGACTCAAAAACACAAAAACAAAAACAAAACCTATACTCATACATTATTCTGTCTTCCCAGAGTGAATTAATAATATTGTTGAAGGGCAGTGTTTAAATAAAAAAGTAGATTTGGAGAATACAGAAGAGTTACATACGGAAACTAGGGTCACAGGCAGAAAATGGGTAGCCAGTTTAACAAACACTGCTTTAATATATATCCCAGAATAAAAAAGAATCAGTATTTATGAATTAGCTGAAGATTGTAAAAGTGACATTTTATGTAAGCAAATAACGCTATTCACCAATTTTGGTCAACTGGAAGATAATTAAAAAGAATTTAAAATTCAATTTACAAATATGTAGGCAACTTATGTAAACTCATATTGATTGCAGGAAAATACTTTTGAATTTTCTAATATAATTCAATTGGCAATATGAGATGTAATTTTTCTCCTATCAGTCAAAAAAAATGGCTTTTAGAATCTAAAAATTAGACTATATTAAGAGCAGTCAATTTTTTCACTTTTAGTGTATATTAAAATTGAATTACAATCATCACTTCTGATTTGGTTAGTATTTCTTTTCTCTATAATGAGAATATAAATACTGAATACTTTCATGCAACCAAATATATACATTGCTCCATTTGAATTCAACATTATTGAATATAATATCAAAGGATTTTTTAATTGATTTCACAAAGAGTATCAAGCACCATTATTCTCCAGGAAACTCTGTCCTCTCTGAGCTTATTATCCATACAAAAACATGCAAGAGACAAATAACTATGATGCAGTGTAACACAATGGGGAAAAGACAACAGATGCAGTAAGTTAACGCCCAGCTTGCTCAGAGGTGGTCAGCCAGCAATCCTTAGCACCACTTGTACCTGACCTACTCTCCAATCTGAGATTTTACAGCAGGTATAGAATCACTTTCACAGAAAAATCATCAGTATGTTTTTCCTTTTTATTTATTTAATACATAATCAAACATAATCCTAGTTTGATACTTCAAGTCTATGTATTTTACTTTTGTTACCATGAATTTAATTCTCAATTGTCTATTATAAGAATAAAAATTATCATTTACTTAATATAAGTTCGAATTTAAATGACAGCTTGAACTGTTTAAATGACAAAAATACATAAATATTAAATAGTGTATAGTTTTAATTTAGAATAAAAGCATTTAAAAATAAAATCTTTTCTCCCTTATAAAAATGCAAATGAAATTTAAGAAGTCTGTAATAATAAAAACTGATGACAGTTTACAAAAGCTTGGGACTATAAAATAAACAATAAAATAAACAATCCAAGAATAGTATACTCACAATCACGGTGTTAAGAAAAACAAGTACTTCAGTGTCCTTACCCATCTCCGTAAAATAAGGTAATGAAAAAGTGACACTAATGATACATGGTTTAAACACATGAAGTTAGGAGGCGAAAAAGTGATTCACTGTGGCAACTTAGAATAGACTGATTAAAAATAAAAGTTGTACAAAATGTATGTTTATTAACATGTCCTGTTAACATATTAATATTAACATATTCATTTTAAATCACAATTTCTGAGCAAAATAATCCTAACAGTTATAAAACTGATTTTGCAGGGCTCTGAAAAATTAAATGAATAACTTACTGTTTGGAAGGCTCAGGAAATTTTATTTCTTCTCTTTTCTTCATTTCTGTTGGTGGATCCATAGGAGTGAGAACGACAGCAGCACGTGAGACTACAGAGTGGTATGAATCCTCCCGAAAAACTGTTTTTTTTAAAGAAATAATTGTAAATGTCAAAATTATGTATCAACTATTCTCACTTACCTTTCCTCCTTTTTTAATTTTCAGTCAAATAAAAGAATTCAACCAAAACATTAATTATCATTAAATTATCCTTAATTATCATTTTCCACTCTAAGTCTTTCACTTACTAACTACAAGACCTTGGGTGATTTTTCTTTTTTTTAAGCCACACAGTGAAAAAAATGTTGTCAGTACTTTATAGTTCATTATATTAAAAGAAAAAGCTTTTCATTAAAGAATGGCATAAACACAGAAAAGTACACAAACCATATGCATACAGATAAATGAATCTTCACAACATGAATATGCCATTTAATCTGTATCCAGATCAATAAACAGTGCATTACAAGCACCCAAGAAACCCTTGTGGTGTCCCTTCCCAATCATTATTACAGCCTCCAGACATAACCACTATTATTACTTATATTACCACCCTAGGTGGCACAAACAGTTTGTGCTCAACTACTCACCTAAAGGTTAAGTGGTCGAACCCTCCCAGGATCACCTCAGAAGAAAGGTCTGGCAATCTGCTTCCATTAAGATTACAGCCATGAAAAACCTATGAAGCAGTTCTACTCTGTAACACATGGGGTGGCCATGAGTCAGCATCAACTCCATGGCAAAAAGTTTTGTTGTTTGTTTTTTTGCCATACATTAGTTTTGTCCCTTTGACCCTCATTTAAATGGAATAATACTCGTTTGTGTATGTACTCTTTGAAGTGTGGTTTATTTCAATCAATATATGTTTGTAAGGAAGACTCATTAACAACCTGTGATATGCAGATGACACAACCTTGCTGAAAGTGAAGAGGACTTGAAACACTTACTGATGAAGATCAAAGACTACAGCCTTCAGTATGGATTACATCTCGACATAAAGAAAACAAAAATCCTAACAACTGGACCAATAAGTAACATCATGATAAATGGAGAAAAGACTGAAGTTGTCAAGGATTTCATTTTACCTGGCTCCACAATCAACGCCCATGGATTCAGCAGTCAAGGAATCAAACGACGCATTGATTTAAAGTGTTAAATCATTTAAGTACATTTAAAGTCTTAAAAAACAAAGATGTCACTTTAAGGACTAAAGTGTGCCTAACCCAAGCCATGGTGTTTTCAGTCACCTCATATGCACGTGAAAGCTGGGCAATGAATAAGGAAGGCTGAAGAAGAATTGTTGCCTTTGAATTATGGTGTTGGCGAAGAATACTGAATATACCATGGACTGCAAGAAGAACAAATCTGTTTTGGAAGAAATACAACTAGAATGCCCCTTAGAAGCAAGGACGGTGAGAATTCATCTCACATACTTTGGACATGTTATCAGGAGGGATCTGTCCCTGTAGAAGGACATCATGCTTGGTAAAGTAGAGGGTCAGTGAAAAAGAGGAAGACCCTCAATGAGACGGACTCACACAGTGGCTGCAACAATGAGCTCAAGCATAACAAAGATTGTGAGGATGGTGCAGGACCAGATAGTGTTTCGTTCTGTTGTACATAGGGTTACTCTGAGTTGGAACTGACTCTACGTCACCTAACAACATGTTTATAAGATCTGTCCATGTGTAGCAGTAATTTGTTCATTTTTATAGCTATGAAATTTTCCATTGTATCAGAATACCACAATTTATTTATACATTCTATTGGAGATGGATACTAGGGTTGTTTTCAGTTTGGGGATATTTCAAAGCTGTACCTATAAACATTCTTATACATGCTTTTTTTTGATACGGAAATGGATTTCTGTTGGAAAAATAGCTAGAAACTGGAATTGTTCATAAGATATATTTGTAGGTTTGTATGTTCAGCTTTAGCAGATATCACCAGTTTTCCTAATTTATTGTACCAACTTGCATTCCCTTCAACAGATTGAGAGTCCCAGGTGTTCCATATCCTCATCAACACTTCTCTTTGCCAGATTTTTATTCTTAAAATTTAAGCTACTGTAATAACTTTCTATTGCTGCATAACAAATCATTACAAACTCAGCAGCTTAAAACAACACCCATTTATTATGTCACAGTTCAGTAGGTCAGAAATGCTAGCAGGTTCAGTTAAGTTCTCTGCTTAGAGCCTCACCAAGCCAAAGTCAAGGCTAGAAATCTGCTTACAAGCTCGCTCAAGTTGTTAGCAGAATTCAGTTCCTTGAGGATGAAGGCCTCAAGTCTCTGTCATCTTACTAGGTATTGGACAGGGAAAAACTCTCAGCTTTTATTAGTCACAGGTCATTAGCACCTGGCTCCTTTAATCTCAGCAATAGAGAACTTTACTCAAATCGAATCTGTCTCGTGCTTCCAGTCTCTCAGATATCCATTTCTGCTACCAGTCAAAGAAAACTCTCTGCTGAAAGGGCTCATGTGATTAGGATAGGCCTATTTATCTCATGCACAGGCTGGAAAACATGTAGTTGTGTTGTTTCCTTATTTCCCAGTGATAAATCCACACGACATTTTACAAAAATGAATACTGTAATCTAAAGAAGAAATTGGCCAAAAAATGGAAGTGCTGCAGGGAAATGAAAAGTGATAATGCTGGAAGTAAAATTTGAATTGAACATAAATGAAAGGCTGATAATTAATGATCTAAGTATCCACTCCAAAAACTAAAAAAAAAAAAAAAATTGCCATCAAATTGATTCCAACTCACGGCAATCCCATGTATGTCAGAGTAGAACTGTGCTCCATAGGGTTTTCAATGGCTGATTTTTCAGAAGTAGATTGCCAGGTCTTTCTTCTGAGATGACTCTGGGTAAACTTGAACCATAAACACTTCAGTTAGTAGCTGAGTGCTTAACAGTTTGTGTCACCGAGAGATTCCTTCAAGAACTAAAAATCTCGATGCTGTCAAGTCGATTCCGACTCCTAGTGACCCTATAGGGCGGAGTAGAACTGCCCCATAGGATTTTCAAGGAGCAGCTGTTGGATTCGGATTCGAACTGCCGACCTTTTGGTTAGCAGTCAAGCTCTTAACGACTGAACCACCAGGGATCCTCAAGAACTAAAGTTGGTGGGGGGGGGGGTACTTACAAATTAAATTCTCCAAATGTAGAAGAAAGCAAATAATAAAGATGAGAGATAACATTAATGAAAAATTTTAAAAAAGGTACAAGAGGAAATATATTTAAAGAAAAGTGGTTATTTTCAAAGACAAATAAAATTGATAGACTTCTGGTAAAGCTGATCAAGGAAAACAAAACAGAAGATACAAATCATCAATATCAGGAATGAAAATGAAAATCACCACAGTTCCTATAGAAAATATAAAGTTAGTAAGTTGATAAATTTTGCAATTTGAGTAAAATGGGAAACCAATATTAGTAAAACATAATTTATCAAAACTGAAGAAGAAATGGACTGACAAATACAAAAATAGAGAAAGCAAAAATTACCAATATTAGTAATGAAATAGGGGATATCACCACGAATCTTAGGTGTTGTTAATGGTCTTATACACTGATCTTTCTCATACTCTCATACTGTGATATCTACTCTTTGGAAAGCAGTTCAGCAACATGTATGAATATGCTTAACACTGTTTACATATTTTGATAAGTAATTTCACTTTTAGTTATCTACCCCAAGAATATGATTGGAGATTAGGGACACTCAGAAAACTCATAACCCAAATTAAATAAAAAAAAAAAAAATCCATGTAAGGGAATATTTTTCATGCACAAATCATTATTTTTGACTAAGTATATATGAAGTTAAAATATTCTAAAGAGTAAGTGCAGGAAAGCAAATATATATGATTTCACATTTCCATTAAAAATACAGTTAAGCAAACTAAAGGCAAACATATCAAAATTATTACAGGGGATAAAATTTGGGTTATTTAACAGTAAGTGATTCATTTTCTTCGGTATAGTTTTCAGTATGTTCTAAATTTCCTACAGTATCATTCCTTACTTTTATAAACAGAAAAAATGAAACATATATTAAAAAAGAGTCATTAGAGTAGATGATCAGATGTGTAGAATAGTGACATTAGCCACAAAACAATGGAACTTGTTGAAATTCCTTCTAGAAACTATTTTTCTGATTTACTCAGATTAAATTTTACTTTATTTGCTGACCTCACTCCCCTTACCCCCCAAAAATACACTTTAGAAGGCATTATAAGTGACTAATCTAGTTGGTTGTTCTAAAATTGTTAAAGAGATGATATCAACTCAGTGGATTCTCCTAGAATTAATATATTTACATATTACCAAGAGTTTTTAAATTTTAATCTAAGTGATTGATTCATAATGGCAACTTTGTTGTTGTTAGTAGCCTCAAAGTTGGCTCCAACTCGTGGTAACCTTATGTACCATCTTCATGTATGTTGGAGTACACTGTTGTGCCTATTGTGTCAATCCATCTCATTGAAGGTTTCCTTCATTTTTGTTGACCCTCTACCAACCATGATGTTCTTTTCTAGAAACTGGTCTTTCTTAATGATGGGTCCAAAGTAAGTAAGCCGAAGTCTTGCCATTCTCACTACTTAGGATTATAAAGACTCTGGTCTGAAGCAAGGATGCTCTCTGTACTTTCCTAATCACAACGCACACCAACTGTTCACTATTCAGACTGAACTCTCACGACAGGAGAAAAGCTATGGCTTTAAAAGAAAGCAGGGAGTGAAACAAATGCCAAATCTCAACCTTTAAATTAGTCACATTATTTAACTATATATACAAAGTTAGTTTTAATACTGTATGAAAAAATACTCACTTCTAAATTTTAAAAAGATGTATTTATGGGACAGCTGACAATTGTTTCATAATGTAACTTATAAAACATGAGCCCATGTCAAGGCATTGCATATTCAAGTAGGATTCCAGCATCTATGAGTTGAAAAATCAATGTTTTTCACTATTATTTCCAACCAAAGATGCAAATAATAATTTGAAGAATCAGCTTATAAATTTATATGCTAAATTTGCCCTTCTTTGAAAAAAATTGTTGCAAACATACTGCATGAAGTGCACAAAATTCCATCATAGGCTTCCATTACTAGGGAATGTCAGAGGAAAGCTGGCTGAGAAATTGAAGTCCCCATTTCTTTCTAGACAGACAGGGTCTTTCTGCTAAGATTGGGATCACTAATCAGGGCATGCTGAGAAGGTCGCCTGTGGAACTGCTAGAACTTCATGTGGGGAAATCAGCTGTCAGCAACCATCACTTAATACGAAAAGAACCATTCAAAAGTAAGAAACTGACATTTGAATACAAGATTAGGCAAACAGGGATTTAAAATGAGGAAAAATGTTTGATGGTAACAAGAATTTTTTATCCTAAGATTTGGTTCTAAGCACTACTCTCATATTTATTTCTAGGTATTTATAAGCATATGAACACAAAAAAGGTTAAATTTCTTGGTATTACTAAACCAGCAAATTGCAAAACATGTATGGGGCAGAGTAGAAATTGTTTCAGGTTTAAAACTGACTAGTCTGACTTGGGCATGTAACCTTTTATTACACCACAGAGAATATACTATTACATGAAATGGCATTCCATAATTACTGAATTTTCCAAAACATTTCTTTCAGATTCATAATAAACTGAAATACAAGACCCAAACAATATATTTATAATTTTACTAACTTTTGACAAAATTCTAATGATTTATTAAGTGAAGCATGTTTCTCTTTCATGCAAAATTTCAAACATTAAGACTACTGTAGGTGCTAAAGTACAGGTAACGTAAAAGCATCATGCACATCTACACATGAAGTCACCGTGCTGCCTCACCAGAATAGCTTACTATCAGTGAGAAAATTGTAAACTTAAAAGAGAAGAATTTGCTTTTGATGTGTAAAAGTGTCCACCTCCCTTTTTAACCCAGCAAAAAAGTAATTTATTTATTAAGCAAACACTTATATAATGTTTGTGCTAGGGAATGTCAGTTTTTATTAACTACAGATTTTCAGTTACTGTATTGTCCTTATCCCTCAAAAAATCCCATGGGATAAGTACAATTATCATCCTCATTGGACAGGTTAAAGAAAAAGTGAGACATATAGAGGCTAAGTAGCTAAATAATTTTTTTAAGGTAACTCAGGTTGGGAGCGGAAAAACCATAATTCAATTTGCCTCTAGTCCCCATGCTACTGACAATATGTTGATTCTCATTTAAATATAGTATATCAAGTGCTTTGACATAATAGAGTAAATTTAATAGCTTTTCTTTTTCAATTATTTTTTATTCAAGAATATTCTTACATCTGAATTCTTTATCAGAAGAAAATTGTATAACTGTTAAGTAATTTGCCTCAGAATATTATATAGCTTTTACTCATAGTACAAAGGCTTCATGTTCCAGTATCTGTCCTTCAAGATAATAGATAAGAACTGTTTTCCTATTGTTCTACGGGTGATGAGATGCCAGGTGTCAGGATGAAACCTACTATTATATACATTTGTATATAACAAAAGAATATATATAATTCAGAAAAATACATACTTTTCAAATTTATTTGTAGTCTGTTGCTGTTGTCTTTTCTTGTCCAGCACTGCTCTATGTGCTTGGAATACGTAAGTGAATATAAATGACAAAAATCCATGCCTCCATGGAATGTATATCTTCTAATGGAACAGACTCTCTAATCCTATTTACCTCTGTTTGCATTTGTTTTCACAACAGTGAAATATCTTCTTGAGTTATGAGGATTAAATGAGTTAATGCATGTAAAGTGCTTAGGATAATGCTGGGAAAACAGTAAGAGCTTTAAAAAAAAGTTAGTGAATATTATTTATAACTGGTTTGGATAGTTTTTTGATATGTCAACTTGGCTAAGCTACAGTCCCCAGTTATTCAAACGCTAATATAGGTGTTGCTGTGAAGTTATTTTGTAGATGTGATTAAAGTCTATAATCAGTTGTCTTTAAATAAACAAGACAAATTATCCTAGATTATAGGGACAGGCTAATTTAATCAGTTGAAAGGCTTTAAGAGCAGACTTTCAGCTTCTCTGAAGATAAAAATTCTGCCTGTTGATAGCAGCTTCAGTCCATGGCCAAAAGTTCCAGCCTGCCTTTCCTGAGGGTCTGCCCTATGAATTTCAGACTTGCCTAGCCAGCTCCAATAAACCTCTTAATAAAGATCTCCTACTGGTTTTGTTTCTCTGGTTGGCAGATACACTGATCAAACATGAAATTTTGGTATTAAATACTAACTTTGGTGGTATTTAAATGCTTCCTTTTAATTAGCATCCTTAATCCAGTACTTACACAAGGCTTTTCCAATAAATTAATATTACTCCAGAATTGAAAGAAAAATTGAAAAATAATCAGATAAGATACAAGTCATTGCATCATGACTATAAAAAATACACCTTTATCAAAAGCAGAAGTGTGGTATCTGTGATGCAAGCACACATCCTCATTCCATTAACAGCATTCACTAAGCTATACTATGTCCAGGCACTACAGTGTGTAAAGAAACTTACGAAGATAAAAGATGAAGTATTTGCGATAAAGGTACTTAAATGTAATGTGGAAATAATACCATATAAAAAGTGCTATCATAGAAACTAGTTAGGTGAAGTAATCGGTAAGGTTAGAGCAGAAGGATGGCTATTATCTGGTTCACCCCTGTGAACCTACCTAGCACACTGCTGGGAACAAAGCTGGTGCTTAACAAATATTTGTTTAATGCGTGAGAAATGGGGAAAAAATGATGTGAGCTATTGCGGAAAGAAAATATGCTAGCAAAGAATAGGGAAAAAGTGTGTGAAATGGCATTGATATGAAAAGGCGATACATATTGTGAGAAATGTAAATAATTCAATGTGGCTGGGGCCTAGAACAAGGAGTAAAAAGTTGAAGAAGATTGATTTGGAGCTATGCTATGGGTTACTGTCAGTACTTTAAAGCCCTGTTAAGCAACTCTAACACAATATTTGATCCTGATGGTAATGGTGATCCACTGTCAATCATTAAACAGGAAACAATATCATCAGCTTTATATTTTCTACAGAAAAACCTGGGTAGTATGTAAGTAGGGGAATAAGACTGCACAAGACTACTGGCAATACTGTTGAAATAAGTGAAGTGAGAGATGGTGAGGCCTTCTTAACTTTGCAAATGACAGTGGTTTGGAAAGCAGAGAAAAGATTCTAATGCCCAGTATTCAGATATTTTAACACTTCTATTTCAAACACATGGTTACGGCTTTTTTTATACTTGTTTGTCTACTTTATTAAAATCAAATGCACTTTTCAGTATATTTTAACAGAAATTAAGAGTAAATATATGGATGGATGAGGGAGAAGAACCGGTAAAAGAAGGAAGAAAGGAGTTTCAAATTAATCAGTAGGTGATTTAAATAACATATTTTAAAATATGGTGTGCAGTATGTTTGTACAACTATATCGTTTATGGATAATATCATCCGAAAAAGTATTTTTTAAAGATGCAAGGAATTTCATAAAAAGTATTAATATCCTAAAGTAAAAACTAGTTAGAGAAAAAAATATAGAGATAGATATGAAAATAACTATAACCTGGAAACTTGGACAAAACTATAAAATGTAAAAAGCAACTTTAAATTCAGGCTTATCTCACATGACCCAACTTCTGGTACTTTTGTTGCCGCATACCAATAGTAACCTTTCTCCTTTTAACACGTTTGGATAGTTATCAGGTTTATTAAATTTTTTTGTTCCTTGAAATTGCATGTTTTTAGCCTATTTAATCTCAATTTATTTCTTGCCTCACCTTCTGAATAGTTCTTTTCACAAATTTTTACATTGTGCAAATTTTTCTGGAACAAAATTGAAACCTCATCAGTGATAAAGAAAAAGAGAACAATGTAAAAATATAAACTCAGTTTGTATAGTTACCATTTTTATTACTACAATGCAAACACTTCGGTATATCTGGAGCAGGCAAAAATGTCTCCTTGGCACTTTCAATGTAAGCTGAAATAGCCAATGTCTTTCTTGAATGTTCAACATGAAATAAGCATTAAAAAGTCCTTCCTGACTACATAGCAAGAAATTTATGAGTCGAGTGTTATTTAATATTAATAAACAGAAAAATATTATTCAATAGCCATTAAACTATTATGTGACAAAGTCCCCATTAAGTTCTTCACCTTGAAAAATCCACCATAAATCATTTGAGCCCTCAACTCTAAACCATATAAGTGAAAGAATACAACCAGAATAGTCCTTAGAAGTGAGGTTGGTGAGACTTCAGTTAGCTTACTTGGACACATCATCAAAAAAGACCAATCACTAGAAGAGGTCATCATGTTTGTTAAAGTAAAAAGAAAAACTGTTGCCGTAGAGGTGATTCTGACTCATAGAGACCCTATAAAACAGAGAAGAACAGCCCCACAGGGTTTCCAAGGCGCGGCTGGTGGATTTGAACTCCCGACGATTTGGTTAGCAGCTGAGCACTTAACCCCTCGCCATCAGGGTTAAAGTACAGGGTCAGGAAAACAAAGGAAACCCTCAAGGAAATAGACTGACATAATCGTCATGCCAGTGGACTCAAACATACCAACGGTCATGAAGATAGCACAAGACCAGACAATGTTTCATTCTGTTATACATAAAGTCACCGTAAAGTGGAGCCAACCTGATGACAACTAACAATAACAAGTTTTTCTCTCGTTAGGCACTTGGAAGACTCTGTCAAGGTGGAGTTTTCCCTGCTGCAGTAAGTTTAATAAACTTAGTTTTACTTGATAAGCAGGGTTTTCTGGTGGTCTTTTGGGGACAGTTGACAGTTTTAGAGTTCAACACAGATCTAGTGGAGACCATTGATTGCTGTGGCTCAGTATCCTCGCCTGGTAAACGGGGTGCTCATCTGTGCCTCCTGCTCATGTTTCTCTTTGACTGGGACAGTAAATAAAGCCCTTGGTGGGTACGAGTGCTAATATCCTTTTACTAAGTTCCCAAACTTAATTTATTTTAGCTCTTAGAAATAAGGACATCCTCTTTTAGTGATATTTTCATTATCTGATCAGATTTTAAAAAGCATCCTTTATAGAAACCTGCCTTCCTGTCTTCCTGACTATTCTTTTTTCTTTTGTGAACAAACAGGCAAAGGATGGATATAGGTTCAATAAAACAGTACCTTAAGCCAGCACAGAGGAGTAACAAGTAAAATGTCTTGTTAAATCAACAGCCATCTATAAATTTATAGTCTTTTATGATATCTCTCTTCAGATTTTTTTTCAGTCCTTATGTTTTAAGAACATTAAAATCGGCCTAGAGACACCGATCAAAACTAATGAAAATTTTACTCAGCCCTGTCTTGCTCTGTCCGTAAGAGTTTAGTTTTGAGATAAGACTTCTCCAAACCTTCATCCTTCAGAGACTGAAGTTTTCTTGTGTCTGCTACTGGACACAGTCAATTATCATGTTTGGGGTACAGACACAAGGTGCAAAATCACCTTGATCAATCATTACTAGACCCTCGTAAGTTTATCCAATTCTTACTAGACCCTTGAAAGTTTGTCTCTTACATGCATTCACATTATGGCTCTAATGCAAGTGCTATCTTTCTCAAGGGTTAATTTCAACATGGTTAACATAGGCCACTTTGAAAAAATTTTATACGAACAAAATTGTTTATATCAGTGTGCTTTAGACCAAAAAAAGGGAGCAAAATTCTAAACTTTTAGTTGTTTGGATTTTTTTCTTGGTTTGAGAAAATCTACCAAAAAACCTCAGATCCCACAGTAACCCCTTTAAATGATTTCTTGGCTAAGGTGAAAAACTTAAAACTATCTCTATTTTAGATCCTCCCAAACTGTAACTTAATCCTAACTGCCTTTCCTCTTCTCTCTTCCCATGCTCCTTTATTAACTTTTGTGTTATGTTTTCTGACAACCACTACCCTTTTTCTCTAGTCAGAAAAAAAAAAAAAGAAAAAAAACCCTCACAAAGTTCAACTGCCTCTTAAAGTTAATGGGCCCTGAAAAAGAGCAAGTCCCTTGTAGTTAATTTTAAGCCCTGGTCTCAGTCTGAGCTAAGAGCGAATATTAAAGGCTTTCCAAAGCCTAGACAGAATTTCACAGAGACAGTTAAAATAGTTCTAGGAATATAAAATTAAGTGTTTCTGGATCCACATCAATTGGTTCATATGTCAGTAAATATCTCAGGAGAAAAAAAAAAGAATGAGAATACCAGATCTTTTTTTGGGGGGTGGGGGGAGATGGGGGAATAAGAGATCTTGAGGGTAAACTAAAATATTCCAAATTGAATAGGAGGAAAAAAAGAGGTTTTGCTCTGTTATAAATACAATAACCAAAATGATGTAGGAATGAAATTGGAAATACACAATACTTACCACTCAACACTTATTTTAAATGGATAAGTTAAAAGCATATATAATCATTGTTTTCATTTTCAATATGATTATATTGATCAATACATTATTTCATTAACTGCATTCTACCAAATGATAATGTTCATAATGATTTAGAATCAGAATGCACTCACTCTATTCTTTGACAGTAAGATAGATAGCAGAGACAGACAGATTGATAGGCAGGCAGGCAGACAGACAGATAGAGAGACAGACAGGGAATCTGTAACTGGCTTCTTTAATGACAACACCCATCTTGATTAATGTCAAGAAATGTCAAGAATGTTGATATACCACCAACTATTTTTTTTTCCTTCAGTAAATCTTTGTCTATTTATTACCTTTTTTTCTTTTTTTGAGATTATACTTTCTGACTTAGCCAGTGTAATAAATTAGTTATATAGGCATGTAATCCACGTGCATGAATCAGCACTTATGTAAGTTTTTCTCCTTTAAATTTTGCCTCACTGTAGTATTGCTCCCTTTTTTGGTGAATTGCCTTCACAATACCATTTATAAATTTGTAGTCTTTTATAATAGGAACATATAATTAAGTCTCTTCAGACTTTTTTTCAGTCCCTATGTTCAAGAACATTAAAATTACCCAATGTTTAGAAGCATAAGAGCAAAAATGAAGTTGTGGAAAAATGAATGAACTTGACTTTGAAATGATCTTAACTAACTGAAATGTGATGATACCCAAAATAAGCCACTCCACTGATTATATCACCATGTTAATACCAAGAGATAACTGACTTTTATATCTTGCTCCAAAAACACTGCTATCAATCCTCTTATCTTATAGTTTTAAACTATGCAAAGATCAAGTTCTGTTTCTTAAGAAAGACAAAGAGTGGCTTATTAATAATAGCAATGATACTGATTAGAATAATATAGTAGTTACCATTGAATTTTCTGTATCAGGAATCATGATGATCTTTCTAAATGCACAATTTTATTTAATCCTCACAATAAATGTTCAGGAAAGTATTATTAAGTTAATTTACAGATATAGAGAGATGTTAAACAAATTGCTCAAGGCCATACAGGTATTAAGTAGCTAACCTAAGACTTAAAACCAAGCCTCTTTGACTCCAAAGCCCATGTTTTTACTTATTGTGGATAAAAATTCAGATCACAATCAATTAGCCAAGAAAAATAAAGGTTTATGGACATTAAATGATCTAGCTATTCAATTCCAAGGATCATTTCATGAATACTAACATTATAATTCCATTTCTGGTTATTATGTACCCAATAATCAGTGGTGTCATATTTTTCAGATTTAAACCATGTTAGTACTTTAGAAATACTATGTTGCGGCTTAAGCAGAGTCCACCAGCCTCAGTGTGCTGATGTGTTTCACAACACCAGTCAAAAGACATGAAATGAAAATGCTGATCACATTGTATGGATTATCTCTAACTTTCCCTACAATCATCAGATTGGGTTTTATTATCTTTATTTTACAGAAAAAAAAAAGGAGAATGGATTTGAAGATATTACTAATTTTCTTAAAAAAATTCATCTAGTTAATAAAAGGGAAAATTTAAATTTAGGCTTTCTGGGTTCAACCTCAGTATTTCTATCTCATCACACTATCCCTGTTCATGATGATGAGTGACAATTATTGTTCAGGAGATTAAAATATATATATATTTGTATTAATAATTATGTGTATGTATATATACACCTACATATATACATCCACACATATGCTTCTGTGTTGTGTGTGTGTGTCTGTGTGTAGAAAATAAATACCAAATTTAAAAAGACAGAAAAAATGAGAACTCAAGTTCCTCTTCATTTTTCTAAGAGGTTTTTCATCTATTAACTAATATTTCCCTTGATTATTTTATATATATATGATACATCAACATATAATACAAACATGTATATATTTAAATACAGATGATACGTATGTATGCAGAATTATATGTAATATACATTTGGTATTACATGCTTTTATAGATGTGTATATGTTGTGGTACAAATACACTGAACTGAGAGGGAATTTTTTATATATATGTATATATATTTATCTGATTTTAGCTGCTTATATACCTTTACGCCTCAATTTCTTCAGCTATATGCTGAAGACTAAAAATTAGGTAATTTCTAAATTCTCTTCTAGCTATAAGCTCTTTTTATGGCTTTCCTTTTGGATTTGAAATACAAGTGGTATTTAAAAACGTACTTTCATTCACAATATTCACATCATTGCTAAGCTTAGTATAATTGCATTTTCTAGCTTGAACCATACTTGGTTTTCTGCTAAGATTTATACCTACAAATTTATAATTACCTGTATGATTTTTGGAATGCTGTATGCTATTTTTTTTAAAGAAGCAACTCTAAGTTCTAGAAAAAGACATTTGCATTAATCCATGATCAAAATTGCCACTAATCAAGGCATAGTATCTTACTTAATATAACTGATTGTGTTAGAATACATAAATACAATCCTGTTTATAAGGATTGATATGAATTTTTCAGTTATGAAACTCATTGTGAGTTCAATCTTGATCTCTGTCATATATATCCTATATGGAAGCGAAGATATAAATTTCTGTTAATCTATGTCATGGATATTGAAATTTGTATATTTTAAAATTAAACAACCTAACAAAAATTAATATAGCCCTTGTATTTGACTAGTTTCATAGTTTCTAATCAGTTTAACATCTTGTCTAATATATATAGATTGAAAATAAAAACTTATGCTCTTTTAAAGCATACCACCAACAAGGAAAATTGTAAATATACAATGAGTCTCTATCATCTACTGCCAAGGAGTAAACTTTCAGTTCTGACCAAAATTGCAACTATCATTACCTGAGGCAACCATGTATGACACAATTTAGGTGAGAAACAGTTAACACCTTTGGGCAGAGAAAGTGAGGAATATTAATGATACAAATAAATCATCACAAATAAAACACTACTGATTTGCCATCATTAAATGTTCCCTACCCTCTTACAAAGATTGAAACTTAATTATAAGACAAATGAACAATCCTTATTGACCTAGTGGTAAGTTGGAAGAATATACCAATCGGTGGAACAGTTTGCACTCGACTAGTAAGCTAAAAGTTGGCTATTCGAACCTATCCAGCGGTACCACAGCAAAAAGGCTGGGCTATCTGCTTCCATTAAGTTTACAGCCAAGAAAACCCTGTGGAGCAGTACTGCTCCATGAATTGGAATAGAATATACAGCAACATTTTGTTTTTGTGTTGTTAATTGCTCAGATTCAGGGGGATTGGTGGTTCAGTGGCAGAATTTTCACCTTTTACGCAGGAGACTAGGGTTCAATCCTTGGCCAGTGCATCTCAAGTACAGCCACCAAACCGTCTGTCTGTGGAGGCTTGCGTGTTGCTATGATGCTGAACAGGTTTCAGCGGAGCTTCTAGACTAAGGCAAACTAAAAAGAAAGGTCTGGCAATCTACTTCTGAAAATCAGCCAATGAAAACTTTATGGATCACAACATTTTGTTATGTATGGAGTCGCCATGAGTCAGAGGCCGACTGGAATGCAGTAACAACAACATTGTTCAATTAGGCCTTTACTCAAGAGACAGATATTCCAAACCATTTATCAACATAAAGAACACCATATGGAGTTAATTTGGTTAATCTTTTCCTCAGTGAATAACAATCACAGGATCTAAGAACTAAAAGACGGGATTCCTCAGAAATAAAGCCTCTCTTTGACAATAACATGGCTTTTGTTTCCTATATTTTATAAATTCCAAGTCCCTGGGTGGTGCAAATCGTTAAGAGCTAGAGTACCATCCAAAACGTGGTTGATTCAAACCCACCCAGCTGTGACTCAAAGACAAGACTGGTGAATTGCTTCCAAAAATTCACAGCCTTGGAAACCCTATGGAGCAGTTCTACTCTCCACACAGGGGGAATCAAGTTGATGGCAACTAACAACTATAACATTTTATAAATTAATTTAGAATTTAATGGCCCACTCAGTAATGAAGTCACTCTTGAGGCTCACCCTTCAGCCAAAGATTACGCAGGTCCGTAAAACAAAACAAGACTAAAGGGGCACACCAGCCCAGGGGCAAGGACTAGAAAGCAGGAGGGGGCAGGAAAGCTGGTAACAGGGAACCCAATGTCGAGAAGGTAGAGTGCTGACATATCGTGGGGTTGGTAACCAATGTCACAAAACAATATATGTACTAACTATTCAATCAGAAGCTAGTTTGTTCTGTAAGCCTTCATTTAAAGTACAAAAAAAAAAAAAAAAGACTCCATGGTTATTACAGAACCTGAAGGAAAAAAAGAATGTAATGGTCCAATATGAAGTATTAAGAAATAGTTTGTAAATCTTCAGTTATTACTAAGTAAACAGAATCTTACAAAAGTTGGCAGAAGATTAACAAAAATATTAGTGAAGTTTGATTCCTTACTCTTCTTCATGCATACAAATTTTCTTTACATCATTACAATAACAAAATCTCAAATAGTGAGTTGAGTAAATTGTAGTACTATTTGCTTGTTTAAACATTTGCAATACTGTTTTCATTTTATATTCAAACATCAAAATTTACTTTTGCGTAAATTAAAAGAACAAAAATGAAAATAAAGAAGAAGAAGGAATAAGAGCTCATAATCCTGGCATGGCTTCAGACTATTGGGGTATTCTATTCACAATCACACAGAGGCCAATATTAACCACATAGGTGTCTAATAATAAGAAAAATAAAGGGAAGAGGAAGTGGTTGAGAGAAGGTTTCAATCAGTAAAATAATCTACTGGGCCGCTAAAATTGCATGAAATCCTTCAAACTACAGCTTGTAACATAGTGTTCCCCTATGCAGAAAATCTTTACCAAATTCCTAACTAGTCACAAGAGACAACATAAACTCCCTAGTCTAGAATATAAACTTCTTCAAATCAGGTACCACTAAGTTCACAGGCTCATCACCTATTCTCCTTTCTCATCACACTGGAGCACTTGCTGTTCGCCACTCTATGCTTTTTCATGTTACTGCTCCTTCATCCAAACTATTCTGTCTGCCTTTAATATAGCTCTTCCTTTCCTCTACCCAAGGAACTCGTCTTTCTCTTTTAAAGCTCAAGTCAAGCATTTTCTTTTTGAAAGTCTTCAGTTTCTTTGGGCTTTAGTAGTTACTGTGTCTCTCAATGCAGTAACACCATGTTCTAAACATTTAGAAATTTTATATCATAGTGAAACTCTGAGCCTGGTCGTTATTGTGGTCCCACTGCCCAGGGTGTAAGAGTGCCTAGAGACAGAAAAGGGTTAAAAATTCAGCTTGCCAATTGAAGACAGAAAAAGGATTATTTAACTATAGAAGCTAGTAGTAAATTTTACTACTATCATTCTTTTTTAAACATTTTCAATGATGTTTTCACAAAATTCAAATGACCAAAATAACTATTCCTTAATTTTAAAAAACAAAATGAAAATGAAGAAGAGAAAGGAATGGGAAACCTCATGATCCTACATTACTAGACATCTAAGATTTTGATAAGAACAATCTGACAGATTACAAAAAAGATAAAGTTCAAAAAAGGAAACCCAAAGACTAATTAAAACTAAAAACATGTTCAACCATAGTCATGAGTTAAGAGGTATAAATTTAAATGATATAAATCCTTTTTACTACTGAATTAACAAAAATGTGAGAAGGCAATAGAGCTGGAGAAAAATGTAGAACAAAATTCTAACTCACAAAGAAAGACCAGACTTACTGGCCTGACAGAAACTGAAGAAACCCCGACAGTATGGCCCCCCAGACACCCTTTTAGCTCAGTAATGAAGTCACTCCTGAGGTTCACCCTTCAGCCAAAGATTAGACAGGTGCATAAAACAAAATGAGACTAAAGGGGCACAACAGTCCAGGGACAAGGACTAGAAGGAAGGAGGGGACAGGAAAGCTGGTAATAGGGAACTCAAGGTCGAGAAGGGAGAGTGTTGACATGTCGTGAGGTTGTTAAACAATGTCATAAAACAGTATGTGTAATAACTGTTTAATGAGAAACTACTTTGTTCTGTAAACCATCACCTAAAGTACAATAAATAAATAAAGAAAGTTTAGAAAGAAAAAAAGAAAAATGTGAGAATGGTAACAATTGACACTGAACAGGAATATGGCTAATAATTGTTGTCACACACAGTTGTCCTATAATTTTATCCAATTATCTTGTAATAGAATTTGCCAATATAAATCTATAGATTAAAATTAAGATGCTTTCATTAAAAAATTCCATTATCTGCCCTCTCCCAAGAAATTAGAATACAAATTTACATAGAAGATTATAAATCAAATCTTTATCAGAAGAAAAAATAGAAAACTACTGAAGGTCCAATGTTAAGCAAATTTTTAAATAAATTATTTTAATATATTATAATATTATATATTGTAATATGTTACTATGTATATTAATGTATATATATACTATCATATTGTGGTGAAGAGCCTGGATCTGGAAATCAGGCTGCCCAACTTGCTATATAGTCTACTAATGTTTTTCAATGGCTTTAAAATATATAATAATTCAATAAATTTATTCAATAATAATTCAACAGCATTTATTGTGTGTAGTGTCAGACACTATGCTAAGATTTTGTACTATTGTTATTATTACCATGTTATAAATAACAAGAAGCTCTGGTGGCATAATGGTTAAAAGCTTGGCTGCTAACCAATAGGTCAGCATTCGAATCCACCAGCCACTCCTTGGAAACTCCATGGAGCAGTTCTACTCTGCCCTATAGTGTGGCTATGAATCAAAATTGACTCTATGGCAATGGGTATAAATAAGAAACATTAAAATTTTAATGTGCTAGTATTAGTATAAAAATAGTTTTGATCTCATGGATCCCCAGAAAGAATTTCCCTAATAAGATCAATATGAGCAATTTTATTCCTACTTCCAGACACAAGTCAATGTAAGCAAATGAAACAAGGAGAACACTTATCTGGGCTTCTGGGAAATCATCCTCAATGGAGGTGAACACTGAGGTATGTGATCAAAAACACTCCTGACACAGGGGCAGGCATCTGGGGACCATGATTTCAGGGGACATCTAGGTCAACTGGCATAACAAAGTTTATTAAGAAAATGTTCTGCATCCCACTTTGGTGAGTGGTGTCTGGGGTCTTAAAAGCTAGCGAGTGGCCATCTAAGATGCATCAATTGGTCCTAACCAACCTGAAGCAAAGAAGAATGAAGAACACCAAAGACACAAGGAAAATATTAGCCCAGGAGACAAAAGCGGCCACATAAACCAGACTCCAACAGCCTGAGACCAGAAGAACTAGATGATGCTCAGCAACCACCAATGACCACCCTGACAGGGAACACAACAGACAGTCCCTGATGACACTGGAGAAAAGTGGCATGCAGAGCTCAAATTCTAGTAAAAAGACCAGACTTAATGGTCTAACTGGCATGAAGAACTCAAATTCAAGTAGAAAGACCAGACTTAGTGGTCTGACTGAGACTGGAGGAACTCCAGAACTAAAGCCATTCCCAAAGCCAACTCTTCAGACAAAGAATAGACTGGACTATAAGACATAAAATGATACTTGTGAAGAGTGGGTTCTTAGTTCAAGTAGATACACAAGACTAAATGGGCAGCTCCAGTCTGGAGGTGAGATAAGAAGGCAGAAAGGGTTAGGAGCTGGTTGAATGGACACAGGAAATCCGAGGTAGCAAGGAGGAGTGTGCTGTGACAGTACAGGGATAGCAACAAGGGTCACATAACAATGTGTGTATAAATGTATGTGTGAGAGACTAACTTGAGCTGTAAACTTTCACCTAAAGCACAATAAAAAAAATAAATTAAAAAAAAAAAAAAAAGCTCTGACGCCATCTTTTGACCACACAAACACGCTGTCCCCAAAAAGAACGACTAAAGCCAAAGAGGGGGAAATCCTAAATCCTTAATAATGTAAAGATATCAAATCCAATAAGCCTGGTATTTAACCTTCTCCTGTACCACCTAATCGAAGATCACATATTATTAACTTTTTAACAGACACTAATTGTACATTATCTAGAAGTGCAACACACAATAATTTGTTTGAACGTATTTAGCTCTTTCTCCCCTCTTCCCCCCCCCCCCACTCCATATCACTGTACCTGTATTACTTTTAACAGGCTGGAATTTATATTTGTGTGTGTGTTTGTGTGTTTATCACTACCCCTAAGGCAGAAACCACACTTTATTTAGGTTGGTGATATTAAACTGTCTGCTGCAGAGTCTTGCACATAGCAGCAATATAATTAATATTAGCTGAATGACTACTGAAACTTAAATACACTCTAAAAACTTAAAAGCTGGTCATTTTAGTTCTAGTAACCTCGTTTTCAGAACATTAGATGGGTTGACAGGTTAAAGAGAGTAAATTCATCATACATATTCCTACACTTTCCTCTCACAATTTATATTCATATATAGAAATCCTAAAAGACCTAAAAAGGATGTGAATGAGTAAAGGGGCAGAGGTTGGCTGAAGCAGAGTGAATGAAAGGTAGAATAGTAGAAGTCAGGAAAGTAATAGGGAGCCAGTTTGTGTACGGCCTTGAGGCCATTATGAGACTTTGTTACTAAAGTGAGACAGGAAGTCCTTGAGACGATGAGTGACCTGCTCTAATTTATACTTCACAACAACATTTTGGTTGCCTTGTTGAGGATATACTCTAGAGTGAGAGGGACAAAAGAAAATACAGAAATTAGGAGTCCATTGCAGTATTCCAAGCAGGAGATGATGCTGGCTTACACCCGGGTACAGGTAGTAAGATGTATTTGGATTCTGGACATAATATTTATTTACAGTCCATAGGATTTGTCAAAGAATTAGATGTAGTCTGTGAATTAAAAAAAAAAAAAAAGACAGAAAAAATTCAAGGGTGGTCCCAAGTCATTTACTCTTAGCTAACTGAAAGAATGAGATAAATTGAATAGAAAGAGCAAAAGTTTGGGAAGGGAGGTATAAAAAAACAGAAATTCAGTTTGGGACATAACTGAGAGGCCTAATAAACATCATCCACTACTTGTCTGCCAATTTGTCGTACTGTGGTGGCTTGCATGTTGCTATGATGCTGGAAGGTATAACATCAGTATTTCAAATATCAGCAGGGTCATACATGTTGGACAGGTTTCAGCAGAGCTCCAAAACTAAGAGAAACTAGGAAGAAGGACCTGGTGATTCAATTCCAAAAAAGACTGGCCAATGAAAATCAGCAGTGGAACATTGCCTGATAATAGTGCTGGAAAAGGAGATGCTCAAGTTGGAAGGCACTCAAATTCGACTGGGGAAGAGGTACCTCCTCAAAGTATAGTCAACCTTAATGATGTGGATGGAATAAAGCTTCTGGGACTTTCATTTGCTAATGTGGCACAACTTAGAATGGAAGAAACAGCTGCAAACATCCACCAGTAATCAGAATGTGGAATGTATGAGTCCACAAGAGCCAGAGCATGATCATCTCAAGAGGAGATTTGATGCACTGAACACTAATGACCAAAAACTAGACAAGTTGCGGGATGATATCAAGGACACCAGACAAGAAGAAAGCAAAAAGTTCATTTAAAAGACAAGAAAGAAAGAAAAGACCAAAATGGATGTCAAAAGACACTCTGAAACTTGCTCTTGAACACAGAGTAGCCAAAGTGAATAGAAGAAATGATGACGTAAAAGAGCTGAAGAGAAGATTTCAAAAGGTGGCTCAAGAAGACAAACTAAAGTTTATAATGAAATATGCAAAGATCTGGAGTTAGAAAACCAAAAGAGAACTTGCTCGAAATCTCTCAAGCTGAAAAGACTGAAGAAAAAATTCAAGACTCGACTTGCAATATTCAAGGATTCTATGGGTAAAAATTTAACCACAGAGGGAGTATCAAAAGAAGATACAAAGAATACACAGTCATCGTACCAAAAAGAATTGGTCGACGTTCAACCATTTCAGGAGGCAGCATATGATCAGGAACTGAAGTAACTGAAGGAAGAATTCCAAGCTGCACCGAAGGCACTGGCAAAAAACAGGGCTCCAAGAATTGATGGAATACCAACTGAGATCTTTCAATAAACGAATGCAATCCTACAAGCACTCACTCATACATGCCAAGAAATTTGGAAGACAGCTACCCAGCCAACAGACTGAAAGAAATCCATAAACGTGGCAATTCCAAAGAAAAGTGACCCAACAGAATGCAGAAATTATTGAAAAATATCATTAATATCACATGCAAGTAAAATTTTGCTGAAGATTATTCAAAAATGGCTGCAGCAGATCTGCCAGAAATTCAGGCTGGATTCAGAAGAGGACATTGAACAAAAGATATCACTACTGATGTCAGATGGATCTTGGCTGAAAGCACAGAATACCAGAAAAATGTTTACTTGTGTTTTATTGACTATGCAAAGGCATTTGACCGTGTGGATCATAAGGAATTATGGATAACAATGTGAAGAATGGGAATTCCAGAACATTTAACTGTGCTCACGCAGAACCTTTACATAGACTAAGAGGCAGTCGTTCAAACACAGCAAGGGGATACTTCATGGTTTAAAATCATAACAGCTGTGTGCCAGGGTTGGATCCTTTCACCATACTTATTCAATTTGAATGCTGAGCAAATAATCCAAGAAGCTGGACTATACGAAGAAGAACAGAGCATCGGGATAGGAGGAAGACTCATTAACAACAACTTTGTCTTGCTGAAAGTGAAGACGACTTGAAGCACTTACTGATGAAGACTAAACACTACAGACTTCAGGATGAATTACACCTCAACATAAAGAAAACCAAAATTCTCACTACTGGAACAATAAGCAACATTATGGTAAGTGGAGATGGTATTGAAATTGTCAAGGATTTCATTTTACTTGGATTCAAAATCAACACCCATGGAAGCAGCAGTCGAGAAATCAAATGACATATTGCATTGGGCAAATATGCTGCAAAAGACCTCTTTGAAGTGTTAAAATGCAAAGATGTTACTTTAAGGACTACGGTGCGCCTGACCCAAGCCAAGGTATTTTCAATCGCCTTAGATGAATGCGAAAGCTGGACAATGAATAAGAAGACCAAAGAAGAATTGATGCCACTGAATTACAGTGTTGAAGAAGAATACTGAATATACCATGACTGGTAGAAGAACGAACAAATCTTGGAAGAAGTACAGCCAGAGCGCTCCCTGGAAACGAGGATGGCGACATTTCGTCTCGCTTACTTTGGACATGTTATTGGGGGTACAGCTCTTCGGAGAAGGACATCATACTTGGTAGAGTACAGGGTCTACGAAAAAGAAGAAGACCCTCAACGAGACGTACTGACACAGTGGCTGCAACAATGGACTCAAACATAGCACTGGTTGTGAGGATGATGCAGGAACGGGCATCATTTCGTTCTGTTGTACATACGGTCGCTATAGGTCGAAACTGACTCCGTGGAACCTAGCAACAACAACAACAATAGACAGTGTATGAAGATGTCAGGTAGACAGTTAATATATGTGTCTGGTGTCCTGGAGAGATTTGTGGACTGAAATGGAAATATAGGAGTTGTATTCAGATAATCAGCTCTCACAGCTAGGAGATTGGATGAAATAATAGAAGGTGTAGGTAGAGGCAATCAATGTAAAGAAAGACTCTGAGAAGCAAGCCTTGGTACATGGCAATATTTAAAAAATATGGAGATGAGGTGTACTCAGCAACAGAAACTTTTAGGTAGACAGAAAACCAGAAAAAGTTAATTTTTTGAAATCAAATGAAGAATTCAAAGAGAAAAGAGTAGTAAATATTTACTAAATAATTAATATCTTAATATTGATTAATCCATATAATCCTCCAAAATACTCTATGATTTAGGCATGTATTGTGCTCACTTTACTGAAAATAAAAGAAAACTACAATGTGGTTAAAAAACTTGTTGAAGTCACAGGGTTAGTGTCAGAATGGGGGTTCAAAGAGAGTTGTGGCTGATTTCAGAACAAAAATTTCTACTCCTACAGAAAACCACGTAGGTGATTTTGCAAGACAAAATCTAAGACCTTCCCTCATTTTTAAAACCAAAAAAGAAAAATAATTCCTTATAGTTATGTTTGACTAGGAATTTATTTCATTTACTTAATAAGTTGGTATCTTTCAGAAGCATTATTTCATTTTTTAAAAAATGTAATACCACAAACCTTTATACTTATTCTATTATCATGTAATAATCTAAATTTTATTAATTCATTCTTTTAAAACACCAGGTTTTGAAACCTACTGTATGTCAGTCTCTGGCTTCAGCAGTAGCATGTGGGAGAAATCAGTAGATAGTAGGCTCTCAAAGGAGCCAGTCTGTGGTGATGGAAAAGACTTAGAGAAGACCACAAAATATAGAGGGAGAGACAGAGACTATTTCTTTAATATCCACTGTCTGGTAATAGCCATGTTACCTAGTCCCATGGGAGAATCTGCAGGTTTCAGAATGAGAAACGGAGGCTGGTGGGTATCAGAACAGCCAATACTAGTGACAGAACCCAAGGATGTCAGGGGTACTAGCATTAGTGTCTATAAGGCATGTCTTGGAACTGAAGAGGCTCAAATTGGAGAACACCAACATGCAGCTAGCTGTCTGAAGCTAGTGGAAAGACTTAAAATAAATCTATATTTTAGAGGAGAGGAGAAGGGGTGTTAGGTGGCCCAGTGGCTAAGCGCTCAGCTATTAACCAAAGGTCAGAAGTTCAAACCCACCAGTGGCTCTGCAGGGAGAAAAGACCTGGCGATCTGCTCCCTTAAATATTACAGCCTAGGAAACCCACCCTATAAGGCAGTTCTACTCTGTTACATGGGGTTGCTATGAGTCAGAATCAACTTGACGGCACATAAGAACAATAACCACTACAGAACTTACTAAAATTACTCTAATAAAAAGCAAATACTCTTTATTTCAATTACATCACAGGTGCTGAGAAAGGGACATCCCCTAGTCCAGCACTATTCATGAAACTAACCTGGAAGATCTGTGAAGACTGAGTTAACACTAGTGCTATACTAATAAAAAGCAACACCATTTTTATTTCTTATATACTCTCTTGGGTACAGAGATAAGGATGTCTGAATGTCTCTGTCCATTTAATGACCACTAAATGATGAGATTTTAAACATTATACCTTTTAAAAAAAACAGCTAGTAGGAAAATGATGTAGGGTTTCATTATTTTACTATTTCTTAGGCTATCAGTAACAGGACACTTTGTCTCTCCAGTGTACCACTCCTATCAAAGGCAGGCATTTGTGGAATTTTCCTAGGTATTTATAGAATGCATCCTAAAGAAGAATAGTGTGGCTTTATTTTCTGCATTCTTTCTAAACATGCTAAGTCCTTTATAAGTCATACAATATAACTTTAACTTCACTAACAGCTGCAATTTCAGCTAAAAGCCTACTATTTTTCCCCAAACAAAGCTGTTAGGAGTAGACATGTCTTTATATGGTGTACTGACAACACTCTTGGTCACCACCCTTAGATTAAGGCCCTGCCATCAGATTTGTCAATGTGAATGTATAGCCAAGTTAACTTGAAAGATTTCAAAAAAATTCTTTTAAATCTTTTTTTTAACTATATTAAATGTCTCAGTAACATCCATCCCAACATTTATAACTTGCAATTTAGTCTGAGAGACTCACACTTTCTAAGCATAGAATGCATTGCTCATGACTCTCTTATCCTCACTAACAAGCTCTATCTACACATTTAGGTATTTCTCAGGTTCTTAATATTGTAGTCCATTTCTTACTCAATTTGTTTTGAGTCAGCTTAGATAATGTCTGTGTATTCCAGAAAAACATTTTCTTTTGGGCTAAGCTAAAACCAAAAAAGATACCTAGAGCTTTTACTAATCTTTGCAAATTAAGTCACATTGGTTAAGACTCAGCTGCTAACCAAAAGGTCAAAAGTTTGAATTCACCAGCCCCTCCCTGCATCAAATGGAGCAGTTCTACTGTCCTATATGGTTGCTATGAGTCGGAACTGACTCGACGGCAATGGGCTTGGGTTTCGCGCGCGCGTGTGTGTGTGACATTAAGTGTTCACTTTTGTATTTTATATACTTTGATGTTTAGTAGAGAAGAAAAATCAGCTCAAATTATCATTTCCCTCAATTTTACCATTTTTACACCAGTCGCCCAGCCAACTCTCCCACTCATAGAACATTTAAACCATTAAACTTTGAGCATTAAGGAAATACTCCTTTCTGTAAGTCAGAAATACAGAGATATAGTTAAAAGTGAATAAACATAATTCCTTAAAATTAAAGCAAATTCCATATAAGTTCCATTTTATTATTTCTACTTGTAATCTGCTCTCAATTTTTTCTGCTCCCTTTTCTTCTACAAAATAAAGTCCATTTTCACCTTACACAATTTTACTTAGCATAGATGTAGATTTATGCACTTAATAAAGCATGAAAAATATTATTTCCATTTCTAATGTCTTCTAATGCTCATTTGAATTTCTGCTATTGGTGAAAGTCGTTTTCATTATCACTGAAATATTGAAAATATCTTCAAATCCTTTACTTGCTCAGGCAATGCTGACAATTTTTTCCTAATGAAGTTCTTTAAATACAATGTAGACAGGTACAAAGGATCATCTTACTATTAGTCAGTAATCACACACACAGAGCCCTGGCGGCACAGTGGTTAAGAACTCAGCTGCTAACCAAAAGGTCAGCAATTCGAATCCACCAGCCGCTCCTTGGGAACCCTATGGGGCAGTTCTACTCTGTCCTATAGGGTCACTAAGAGTCGGAATCAATTCAACGGCAACGGGAATCACATCCACACCCATATATATTTATTATAGGGCTAATTAAATCCTTTGAGGGAAAAAGGTAGGGTATAAATACATAGAGTAATCATATACTGTTCTATAAAACAATTTTTAAAAAAAAAAGTTTGCTGTACAGCTTTCACAGCTGGTGAACTTTGCTGTATTTCTGAAGCAGTGACATTCCTGAAACATTAACTAGTACCGCTGCTAAAATATTTAAACATTCAAATCCCTGAGAAGAAGTGAGAACAGCCAATAAAATTGGAATTAGGTATGTGATGTATTTTAATTTACATATGTTTTTCAGAGAACTAAGATAATGTGGATTGATTTTCCTTTTGATGAATTTCACTCAGAGTTTGTACTGGAGATTTAAACGCATATACAGACTCTGCACTCAGCAAAGGCAGAAATCTCCTTGAAAATAAATTCTGACATTGTAGCAAGTGATTTTTACCTCCTTTTAACATTTTTTTACCTTTTTGTATGGGTGAGTTTATTTCTTCTCCCTAGTGATAATACATTGAAAATAAGAATTCGAATGTAAGGTATAACTTGATATGAAAATATTCACTTTCACAACTTATCAGAAACTTATTAAATGGATAAAATAAGTTCAAATTGTAAATGCAATCTGATTAATTTATACAAAGAAGAACGTGCAAAATAAAATCCTATTTGGAAGTGTACCATGTAGAAATTTAATTAAATACCTACTCTCAGTATTTATATTCCCACTGCCCTGGTGGTGCAGTGGTTAAGAGCTTGACTGCTAAAAAGGTCAGCAGTTAGAATCCACCAGTTGCTCCTTGGAGACCCTACGGGGCAGTTCTAGTCTGTCCTATAGGGTCACTATGAGTCAGAATCAACTCAACAGCAATTTTTTTTTTTTTTTAACGTGTTGAGGACCTGGAACTTTGAGACGTTATCTACGTACACCTTCTTTTCTCATGGATATCCTACTCATTCTCCAAGATGTGGTCCATGAAGACTGGAAATGTCCCTGAGTGTTAGAATTGATCATTCCTCCTTTATGCTATCACAGAACGTTGTTGGATTAATTTATTGATCGATTCATTCTGCTGTCTTATCCACTGTATTGTCAGCCTCTTGCAGGTAAGTACCAGATCTTGGTTATTTTAAGAATTATATATGAGACCATACAGATCCTTGCTAAAGACACAGTGTCTGTTGAAATGAAATGAAAATATAGCAATAATTCTTAAACAATGAAGACTTTATCTACTCTCACCTCTGCTCCCACTCTTCCATGCTGTGGTATGATGGAAAATTTTTATATGGTCTTTCTCACCATGGTCTTGTTACTCCCACCCAAATGACTGGGTGGGATCATGCTAAAAAGGTATATGGAAACCTAAGAAGGGGATTGGTCAGTTTTGCAATCCTGCTAGGCTTAAAATGAGCCATCCCAGAAGTAGGGAGGAGAGGATCTCACCAACACTGAGGAGAAAGTGCCAAGAGCAGAGCGAGTCCTTTGGACCTGGGATCCCTGCGCTAGAAGTTCCTGGAACCAGGAGATGGAGAGAGACAGAGCTGTAACATAATGATGGCAAGAAGTGGTGGCAGAGAAATGGCGGCAGGAGAGCCAGGCAGGAGACAGTGTGGTAGGCTTCCTGGCCCACAGAACGAGAAAGCTGAGTGCCTTTGGGCAGGAGGAGTGTTGGCAGAGTAGGGTGCCTCTGGGCACCTGGTAGAGCTAGGTTTGCTGATTCGTGAGCTAGAGCTGAGTGCCTTCTGGCAGAGGCTTACTGTCTGAATGGGGTGACTCGGGGCACTTATTGGCAGAGCTAAAAGAGCTTCGTAACACTTGCTTGAGCAGGCTAGAGGTTGAGGGGCCAGACAGAGGTGTGCCTGTGGGCACAGCTGAGAAGAAGCTGTCCTGATGGAAGAACTGTACCCTGAGTGTTCCTGAGAAACTGAATTGTAACCTATTACTTCCCTAATAAATCCAATAATTGTTTAAGTGTTGTCTCTGAATTCTGTGTGGCCATTGTAATGAATTATTGAACCCAGCAGAGAAGTAGAGAGTGCTGTGGGAGCAACGGTTAGTCTCAGAATTGGTAAAGATAGAGAAGAGAGGAGGCATGTCTGAACTCCACCTTAAAGGAATCAGCCTTGGGCTGTTGATTTTGATTCTCCTTCCACCTTGTGAAGTTAGAGGTCAGATGATGCCACTCCACTCCATTCTTACACAGGCAAAGAATTAAAATTTGAAAATGGATACATAAATCATTCAAATCATACATTTACCAAACATAAGGATAATCTTGTTGCTTAACTTTTAAAAAGGCACACAATATTGTTTGTTTGTTTGTTTTGTCAGAATAATGTTCCACTCTACATTTCTTGAGCTCTAAGTCTTCATCTGCTTCTATCATTTAATAAAGTCTGAATTCATTCCTGCCTCTAATATCAGGGCAGCAAGATCGATTTAACATAACTTACACATACTTCTCTGAAAATATTTTCCAACTCTCAGTTATTTTAAACCCTCTTCTTTCCAAATATTGTTCTAAAACTCTTGGGCATAAAAGAAAGAATCTATAATACTATCATATTTTCCTGAAATGTAAAGATTTATATCCTTAATCCATTAAGTCTTATATTACACATGATTATAAAGATTATATGGAGAAATTTCTCACATTTTATGTGTGCAGATTGTTTACTGATTCAAATGCCTGTATCTGATGGATTGTCAAAGACCTCTGCTGTCAGACAGCATTTCGTATAATGTAAGGACTTACACAACGATGATATAGTTATAACATCGTTTGTTGTTATAGTTATAACATTGTTTGTCGTTTACCTTTGCCCTACCCCTTGAAAAAGTGAACATTGAACAAGCAGCAATTTTGTGAAGTGGTGTTCTTTTTTTTTTTTTGTAGACTTTAACTAAAGGCCGTAGTTTATTCGATTCCCTTAGTTTTCACCCTTTACCTAATGTTCATTTTTATTCCAGGATTATCTCGAGAATACCACAGTGCATTTAATTTTTTTGCCTCATTTGAGCTCCTCCCGACTAAGCGTCCATACTTTGTTTTTGATGACCTCAACAGTTTTGAGGAGTACTGGTCAGGTATACTGTAGGTCAACCCTTCACTGGAATTTGTCTGATGTTTTTCTCATGATGAGACTAGTGTGATGACTTTTTAAAAGGAAGATCATGACGGTAAGGTGCCATTTTAATCAATCATATCAAGGATACCTACTGTCAACATGCTTTATGATTGTTGATGTTGACTTTGATCACCTGGCTGTAATAGAGTTTGTCAGGTTTCTTCACTGTAAGTTACTCACACTCCATCTCTTCCATGTTGTACTCTTTGGAAGGAAATTACTATGCACAGCGGACATTTAAGGGGTGGGAGCTGTGCTCACCCTCCTTTAGGTGGGCATCTACAAAATTTATTTGGGTCAAAGGGTAATTTTTAACAAGTATTTTGAAGGATTATATACTTACAGTAAAAGAAAACAAGAATTTACTTACTGTCAACTTAATTCCACAGGTTGATTTATTCTATACGACTTTTTGTATAATGTGACTTTTATTTCTTTAAAGCAATGAAATAAATGAAAATGAATGCATTATTTTTCTTCACCCAAAGCCACTTTAACAAAATAGTTAATACTCTAGCAAAC
>NW_004444164.1:1509144-1510974 GCF_000243295.1 Trichechus manatus latirostris | reverse complement strand
GTGTTCTTTCTGTTATTAATTCTCCAATTTCCATGAGATAGGCAGTTTTCCTGATAGCTTTCATATTTGAAAAATTTAAATCAGATGAATCTGTTTAATTTTGCAAATACTAAGTTAAACTGCGCCTACATAGTATCGATGCCATTCCTATGTGAATGTCCAGGGCTATACTTACTACTAATAAACTACCAAATGTGTGAGAATAAATTCAAAAGCCTAAGGTAAGGCCTTCTAAGAATTTATGGATAAATAAGAAGCTGCTCCTAAAGCAAATACCTGTGAGACAGGTGTTACGAGGTATTTCTCCCAGTAGAACACATTCCTTGGTTGCAAGCTTGGTCCACCTTTACCAATGAGCTTCATTCAAGACATCATTTTGACATTCTGATTTTTCGTATTATTCACTTAATTTTTCCTTATATCAAAAATAAATATGTATTCTTATATACAATTTTGTTAACTCACTAAAAAGGACAAAGCATTTCCTTTGTTGTTGCTGTTGGAGAAAGAGGTTTCAGAGAAGGACAGCAATGTAGAAGGAGAATATAAAAAGGACAGATTCAACTTTGAAATTCTGCTTAATAAAACAATTCTGTATTTAGCATAAGAGGCTTTGTTAACTTTTGTATTCTTAGCAAATATATTCATTTCCTGAGGAGATGAAAATATAAAGATAGTAAAAGAAAAATTAAAATTCCATTAGCAAATCCATCTATAACACCTGTTTGATTTAGAACCTATAGGCATCATAATTGAAAAATGTGTCAGGATCAGACAGTACTAAAAAAACTGGGCTAATAAAACAAAACCACAGGTATGCCTCTTACAGAAATAAGTTTCTGTTCCTGGTGGCTATAATAAAAGCAAGACTGCAAAATGGGACTGATTAACATTGCATTCTAACTGTCTAAGGGTACAGTTCCCTTTATTCTAGAATAACAAAAACCTCATTATGCCTCTAAGCTCAAAATTAGCACATATAAATATCTAATACTGAATATAATTAAAATCAAGTTTAAAATGTACTTGGAATTTCAAATCTACATTTGATCATGTGTATATTATCTGAAAACCATAGAGTTTGTAAGGAAAAAACCTTGCTTAAACTTTTTTTTTTTTAATTGTAGTCTTCTTTCCACTGGCTGTTTGATGTTTAATAAAATAATCATCATAGCTTTCCATTTTAACCGTTAGATACAGTAAACCACAATTTTTTAAAAAAGTAACATAGAAGGGCCTTATATTGTATTACTTAGAGTCGTAGTTATTTAAGAAAGCTATAACTTATAGTCTAATCTATAATATTTGTTAAATTTATTAAAATACGTATCTTAAAAGATTCATTTAAGTCCTTTCATTCCATGTTGTATGATTTGCAAATGAGGTGATAC
This sequence comes from Trichechus manatus latirostris, assembly GCF_000243295.1. Lineage (NCBI taxonomy): Eukaryota > Metazoa > Chordata > Mammalia > Sirenia > Trichechidae > Trichechus > Trichechus manatus. Next base: position 1,509,583 of record NW_004444164.1, on the reverse strand, counting down.
TGAAGTCATTTTACTTTTACGCATTTTAATTTCCTCACATATCCAGCTAGATTATAATATATATATTTCCTTCCTCTTCTAAAATGATATGTTCTTTGTTAATGTACTTTAATAATGTTTTGTCCTAATTCCCCAATGTTAGTTACAGAAGGAATCCTTGAAGAACTACTTGGGTGAACTAGGAAAGAGTGTCTGTATTAATTACCAGGAGAGTAAAAAGTATGAATACAAACTTGGCTACTAAATACACAAAAAAAATGGCCCTTAACATTTACAAACCCTGCTAATGTTTGGTTAGAAAGCTTTGAGACTTACTTGTAAGGATTCCCAATTGAATTTTATTTTTGTTTTCTGCAGGTAATTTACATTCTTATCTCACAGAAACACATTTTGAAAGTTTTTTTTTAGATAATTGCCTGTATTTTTTAGACGTTTTCAT
>NW_004444164.1:1505415-1506444 GCF_000243295.1 Trichechus manatus latirostris | reverse complement strand
AAAAAAATGCACTTCATTAAATATAATTCAACCTCTCCTAAAGCCTATCCCATCTACTACAACCACTGAAATATCTTTTTCTCCTGAATACAATGTCTTTATAATTTATTTTGTACTTACCACCATTGCCTAGCATTACACTCACCCTCTCTCCCCAGGGCACATATTAACTCTTCAGTAAGCAGGTGCAAGGAGATAGATACAAGGTTATTCCTCCAGCTGCTGCTGTGGAAGTCCACACGGAGAGCCCTGCTTCTGTTGGGAAAATCCTTTGCTAAACCATTTTTGGGGCTGACCCTGTGAGTGAACTGACAGCTAGCCCTGAGTGCAGCCTGTAGATCTGCTTTGCATGAATTAAAGACAGAAAGGGGACAAACAGGGCCAGGTGGTGGAGAAGAATGCGGCTGTAAGAAAGACACTGAGAAAAGCCCAGAAGACAGAGAAAAGTAAAACTCTTGAGTGCTCCAAGTTCTTTCTCACTCCTGAACATTTTTAACTGCCGTGCTCTTACCTGCACCAGGTGATCCTCCCCAGGAGTTCAAAATCTGAAGTGAGGTCTACATTAATCATGAAAGATTTCGTTTGAGAGAAAATTTTGGTGGAGTGGGGGTAAGGGATGGAAAACTGAAAGAGGCCCTGAGTTTTATATCAAGGTTGGCACTGGAAGAAAGCAAAACAAATAAACAAAGATAGTACTAATGGACATTGGAGCCAGAGAAAGGGCTTTAACGTAGCAACGGGTCACATATAGTTAATTGGAAGGAAAATGAGGCATACATTACCTGAATAAGGGCTAAAACAGGAATTGTGAAGAGAAGTGTGTGGAGTCAAGAATAGCTAAAATAGCTAAAAGGAAGAATCAGTTAAAGCTAGTGGCACCTAGTTTCTGACTTTGTAACCTGCACAGTTGTTGATGGCATTCACTAAGAAAGGAAATCGAGACAAAAGCAAATTAAGAGTCAGGAAGAATAAGGTTAATTTTGGATCTATTAAGTCTGAAGCATTTTAACTGAGATCACATGAAATTGC
>NW_004444164.1:1447018-1504176 GCF_000243295.1 Trichechus manatus latirostris | reverse complement strand
GATGTTTCTGTCCTCCTGCCCAAAGTAACCCGCCTAAAAACAAAGATATTAAAAAATTAGGTAGTTTGGTTAACAACCCCATATCTGGTTCTGTGGGCTCTTCAGATTGGGGATGGCATCTACTCTTTGGTTTAATCTGGGAAGATCTTGGCTTTTGGCTAAGAAATGGGCAACAAACTCTGATCATGATTCTTCTTTTACTATTTGTGTTGTGCTGTGGTCTCCAGAGCTTTAAATGCTGTTGCACAGCTGCTGCCCCATCATATGATCTGCCAGAGAAAAGACCACTGTTCAAAAAGAACAAAAAACCTGATATTTATGATTGTTGAAACAACCACTGCCAGAGACTTCATGTGTGATTGCGACACCTCAGACAGTATGAAAACTGGCATTGATCATGGCCTCAGATACGAATGGTATATCTTTTGTTGTTGTGTGCTGTTGCGTAGATTCTGACTCATAGAGACCCCAAACAACGGTGTAGAACTGCCCCCATAGGGTTTCCTAGGCTGTAATCTTTTATGGGAACAGATCACCAGGTCTTTTCTCCCATGAAGCAGCTGATAGGTTCAAACTGCCAGTCTTTCAGTTAGCAGCCAAGTGCTTAACCAATGCACCACCAAGGCTCCTTTACAACCTTTACTCAATCCTAATCAAGTCCTAAATTGAAAGACCTGCCTTAAACCAAATTTCAAATTCTACCTGTTCTTCCCCCTCTTAAAATATTAAAATGTATGGTCACAGAAAGGTGATTCTAGTAAGAGGAACAGATTCCTAATTCCACTGTAATCATTTGGAAAATTGATTAATAAGACAGAGAAGCAGAAAACAAATATGAGAGGCAAAATGCTCTTTTGTAACACCTGACAAAATGATGCTATTAAAACTTTATAGTCCAAAGAATAGAAACTCTGTAATTGTTTTTTAGTATGTACAATTACAACTTAATTTGTTGTAATCATGTAAATGTTCATTATTATTTCTCTCTTTTTTGCCTCAGGCACCATAGAGAATTGTTTCACGTCAGTGGTTATTTTTCTTGTTGGTGAACAATTTTAAGTACATAAATATTCTATTCCTTCAGAAGAAAGACCAGCATTTGCTTTCTTAATTACTTGTCCATTTTGATAGTGACAGCTGATGTTGCTGGCATTATTCAAGCATTTGTATGGAGATGTCACCACATAATTGTAAGAGGCCATGAAATTTTATATTGAGACACATATTTTTTTCCTAATTGCTCCAGAAAACTGTGATGAATGAAACAAATCTTTTCCTTTGACTGTATCCTCTAATGAACTTGGGCCACTGACTGCCCTTTTGTGCAGCAGAACAGAGTTTATGACAGGAGAAAATGCTACAATAGCAGGTTACAAGTAAATCTTATGACTTCATTAAAATGGTTGTTATTTAATATTAAATTAGGTCAGAATGTATAAACATCTCTCAGCTATAGTTGATTAGATTTCAAAAACTGTTCCATCTAAATGCCCTCTTTGTAGCTAAAGCAATCCTTTTGAAGTATAGCAAAGTCTGAAAGGCAAAATAGCCAGGGGCACTTTTAAATCAGCAAATACAAATGCATTTACTCTGTTGGCAACTATAATTTAAAAAATAATTAATTAATTGCCACTGTGCTTGCTTACTAAATGGACCTAGTCAATTTCTTACTAAGAGATCTGTCTCTGCTACAAACTAGCTGTGTGACCTGGAACAGGACATACAACTCTCTGAATATTCATGGAGCAGAAGCAGGAGGGGCACTATTTGTATCTGAAAGTCTCTTCCACTTAGGACATTCTTTCTTCTGTCATTTAAATATACCATTTAACACAGAGTGAACTGAATACTGAAAGTAATCCACCCAGGTGAATGTCACTATTTTAAACAATGAATTCGATATTTAAAACATCGAGAACGGAAAACTGAGTATCAAATTAATGAATTACTCAATTGGCCAATTAATGAGTTGGCTAAGCAAAACCAACAAATAAACAAAAACCATTATAATATTGAAACATCCACCTTGAAAATAGATGTCACTGATAATTGTATAGACTTGCCTTTAAGTAATATCATGATTTCTATATCCTATCCATAGACTTTAGATAACCACTGCCTTTTCAAGGATGATAATTAGTAAACTTTTTCTACATAGCTCCCCTTATGCCCACTCAGTCATTTGTAAGAACTTGGGGAACAAACATAGGGAAAAAGTATAAAGTACCTAGAAAGTATTTACAAGTATATTCAAATTGCTGCCACATAGAATCCTTATAAAATGACACTTTCTTGATAGCTAAACATTCTGAAGAGCTTAGTCCTGTGGTTTTGTTTGTTTGTTTGTTTTCTCTCTGTTTAACATATTGAGGAACACAAAATACTTTAGATGGATATATTCCCAAAGTGAATTATATAGCTTCCCACCTTATTAAACAATGTATGCTGAATATAATTTACTTTTACTTGATGTCAGGACTATAATAACAGTAATAATAATATGCAATGAAGTAATATAATCAGTAATGCCTTATGACCTGTTGATATGGATAGAAATTGTTGTTCCTATATTAAATGGCCCCATATTGTTCTGCTTTCGGATTTCTTTTTTTTTTTGTCTGCTTTTTTTTATAGCCTTTTGCCTTTCCTCTTGTTTTTTTGGCTAACAATTCTTATTTTTCACTGCAGTGGTCATGCCTGCTTAAAGCAACCCTCTCTCTTCTCCTAAGATTTTCTGTGATTTTTGGTGTCCTTGGGAAATAAATAAGCAAGCATATTAGAATCATATGTAAAATAAGAAGCAATGAGGTCTACAGAAAGACAATGAAAAGAATCTGTCATTTAATATTAAGATCTGGGTTTATATTGGCTATGTGAACTTCGGTAAGTTGTTTTTTGGCCAAAGAGTATTTGCTTCCTCCACTGTACTCGGTGTATATTAACACCTATTCCAGAGTGTTATTGTGATAATTTGATGAAATAACATATTTGAAATCCCTTGTAAGCTATAAAGCTGACTACAAATGTATGAAAGAGTCCCTGTCATCATCAGAACATGACTGCCATCTAATGGCAACCAGACAGATAATATGCACATTGATTCTTTTAAAGCAGAAATAAAAATAGCAATAGAACCAGCTGATGAAACTCAACAAAGTGACAACTAACGTCACAATTGCCTCCTTTCTATAGTGCTATCCTAAGAGAACATTTTGCACTTTTACTGTAAGTATTACCTCTAGTAACTAAACATCGTTATTGGGAGGGACCAGTCCCTGGAGAAGGACTTCAGCAAAAAGGACATCAGTGAAAAAGAGGCAGACTCTCAACGAGACGGACTGACACGATGGCAGCAACAATGCATTCAAACATGGCAATGACTGTGAGGATGGTGCAGGACTGGACTTGACAGCCCCTAACAACAACTAAACATCAGCAAGAGTTTGGTATAGCGGAAACAGTAGGTATGCATCAGAGTCACAATGGTACACTTTTAAACCCTAACAACCCTAACCTTGCCACTGACTAGCTCCGTGATGGTGGACAAATAATGTGAATCTTCTGTATCTCCATTCGTTCATCTGTAATGTGAAGATAGTGATACTTTCTGAAAGAGTTGCTGTGAGTATTAAATAAAATAATCCATAGTACTTATCTATCAAATTATAGCTCAGAAACAAAGCAAAACCAGAAAACCAAGACCTAAACTGATGATTGGCACAAAGTAGGTGCTTCAAATAAACAAATACAAGTTAATTTCAGCTTCTTGCTTAGAGTCGAAGGCAGACATACATAACTGAGGCCAGTAACTGAAAAAGCTAACAGAAGGAAGAGCCAGACTGAAACAAAAACTTCGGTGCACTTGAGATTCTTTTTATTTGAATTAATTATTAGTGAACAGAAAATACGATCACCATAATTAAACAGCCTACATAGTCAGAAAAACTTTTTCCAGATCCAGCTGGAAAAGAAAAAAGTACAAAGTATTACTCTCTGTAATACTTTATCATTCAAAGCTTCAGTTTTCTCACATGTGAAAAAGGATGACATTTACCTCACTGAATTGGCACGTAAGTTCAGTATTTGTCACTACTTATTCTATTTTTTTATTATTTTATTTAACGCTATGATTTTATAAGTTTGGAAATAAATGATAGTAAGACAATTAATTGCATGTGTGTGGCATTCTACACTTGAAATTTGAGAAATTCTATACTTGAAAATACGTTTGAGATTTTCAACTAACAAGGATTAGAAATATCACTAAAACGAACAGAATCAGATTATTGAAAATCTCACAAGCCATACATGAGACTGAGCATTCCTCACAACAAATTCATGATGTAGATACTATTATCCCCATTTACAAAATAAGAAAGAGAAGTTGTGAGAGATTAAACAATTTGCTCAAGTTTACATAGCCTGATGGTGGCTAAGCTGAACTATAAATCCTATTTGTCTACCTCCAGGGTCCATATTGTTAACCATAATATCTCTAAAATTAAGTGGCATATGTTTCTTACCTTTATACAGTCAGATTGAAGATATCATACACGTACTTTTTTTGACCCAGACATATCAAAGCTTGTAGAACCACCTTATAGTTGATGTTATAATTTGCCCTGTGTGAATGTATTTGCAATTCTTTGTACACTACCATTCATATTAGCAAAACCACTAGGGTTTCATCTCAGCTCTGTTGTGCTATTATCCATTAAAAATTAATAACAGAAATTACCTTCTTAATTAATAGGCACAGGAGGAGTTCCTAACTCACTGCAGAATTTTTATATTGCTTGTTCATCAAACTCAAAATAATTTAGCAACTACCTAATTAATTCCTAATTGATATCTTTGGGCCATTCCTCCCCCATCTGCATCTGGCCATATACCAGGAGATACTCCCCTAGGTGTTTTTAGATCTAACATCCAAAATAAATAGCAAAAACAACATAACTTTCTTCATTCAATCATCCGAATGACTGATATTTTTTTAACAAACAATACTAAATAAGTAAAACACATTTCCAATTGAGTAACTCATCTGCAACTGTAAAAATCTATATTTCTCTCTGAATATTAATGATATGGGTTAGTAAGTTTTAAAGTATTTAAAATAGGAATTTAATATTTCAGTTTGTTGTTGTTAGGTGTCATCAAGTTGATTCCGACTCATAGTGACCCCATGTGACAGAGTAGAATTATCCCATAGGGTTTCCTAGGCTGTAATCCTTATGGGAGCAGATTGCCAGGTCTTTTCTCCCTCAGAGTGGCTGTGGGTTCGAACCACCGACCTTTTGGTTAGTAGCCGAGTGCTTAACCATTGCACCACTAGGACTCCTTAGTATTTCACATATTTCACATAGAAATTTCTATTTAAATATATTGCTTTATTTTGGACATATGACTAATAACTAGAAAAAAAAATGTTTTCTTGCTTTTAAATGCATGAGTTTTAACACAAAGAAAGGTACAACCTGTTATAAGCAAAGGGCTTTAATTAGTTTCAAATATTTAGTACTTAAAATCATTACTTAAAATGTTAAACAGAGAGAATTTAGATAATAAAAATTTAAGTCAGAAAACATACTGTAAAATAAACCACAATAATGAATTAAGAATTAAGAAATTAAGGACTATGAAAAATAACCAATGATAGGAATAACCCTCTTTGACAAAGAAGTAAGATTTCAAAGGAGGTAACACACTTGTAAGGAGCCCTGGTGGGACAGTGGTTGCTAAACAAGAGGTCGGCAGTTCAAATCCACTAGCTGCTCCACAGGAGAAAAGATGTGGCAGTCTGCTTTTGTAGAGATTACAGCCTTAAAAAAACTATGCAGCAGTTCTACCAGTCTTAAACACGGTCGCTATAAGTCGGAATCAACTCTATAGCAATGGGAACACACTTGTACTGGTCTCATACGCTTGGTAGGCAACTGTGAAACGTACTCAATATATACATTTCTTACTCATTTAGTTAGGATTATATTTTGAGATAGATATTATTATTGCCACATTACAAATGAGGAAACTTTGTTAAGAAAGATGAAATCACTAGTTCAAGGCCACTAAGTTAGCAGATAGCAAAGCTGGAATTTTAATGTAGATGTGTCTGTCTCCAAAGTGCCTGATCTCTTTTGATATTAACTTACAGTTTCTCTATTTTGAATGGAACTTTTAGGTGTAATTTTCTGTCAGAGAGGTGTTGGGAGGGTTAACTTGAGATGGCTTAGGAACACAGCCTGGCTCATTACAGATATCCAGTTTTCTTTCTCTTAACACAGAGCTCCAGCTACTCACTACTATGTCTATATACAGCTCATACCTAGTATTAACACAGGAGCCAAGGTAAGAATTGAAGAAATAGTATTTTAATCAATAATTTCCAAAGAAGTAAAACTAAAACATATTTTAGCCTCCTTTCCTTTTAACTTTAACTCGTTCAATTAATTATGATTTATCACTGTCAAATTAGCCATGTGCATGTTTCCCATACTGAACAAAGAAGTATCAGCTTCTCCTGTTATGAAGATGATACAAGAGTGGTATCAATAGAAAAGTGACCTTGTTCTAGTTTACTGTGGAAAAATACATATAAATTAAGTGTTCTAAAACAAAAATCAAAATTCTTATTTACAATACGCAGCATTCATTCATTTGTAGCAAACTCATCTTATTCGGTTGTCCAAAGGTTATATCTCAGAAACTGTTCATCTCGGAGGATTCATCAGAAATGATGCTACTTAACATTAGATATTCTATTATGCTTTACAATGATTACATTATGTTTGAGGAAAATAAGTGACATTTTCTGTCTTGGTCATCTAGTGCTACTATAACAGAAATCCCACAAGTGAAAGGCTTTAACAAATAGAAGTTTATTCTCTCACAGTCTAGTAGGCTAGAAGTCCAAATTCAGGGCATCAGCTCCAGGAGAAGGTTTTCTCTGTCGGCTCTTGTGGAAGGTCCTTGTCATCAATCTTCCCCTGGACTAAGAACTTCTCCATGCAGGAACCCTAGGTCCAAAGGATACACTCTGCTCCTGGCACTGCTTTCTTGGTGGTATGAGGTCCCCCAACTCTCTGCTCCCTCAGCTTTAGGCACACCATCCTCCTAGTCCATCTGAGTGGTAGACTCCACCCTTAGAAACTCCAGAAGCCGTGGTTCCACTCTTTGAGGCCCCAGAAGTCATGGCCACACCCTTTGAGACTGAGGCAGCTCTGCTTTCTGTGTTCCTTGTCTCTTCAGCTTCTGCTTGTTTCTTAGCCTCTCGGCCCTTTGGGCCTCACCACTGGCATCTGCCCTGCTGAGGCAAGTGTTCCAAAGTTCTGTAGCTCCACCAATAAGTGCCTGGAGGCACCCTACTCTGCCAGGAGACTTCAGCCAGAAGCATTCAGCTCTCTTGCTCCATGGGTCGGTAAGCCTAGCTCCACTGATAAGTGCCAGGAGGCACCCCACTCCACCAGGAAGCCATCTGCGCAAAGGCACTCAGCTCTCTTGCTGCGTGGGTCAGCTCCAGTGATGTCTGGCGCTGGTGTCCTGCTTCTGCTGCTACCGGTTCTCTGCTGCTGCCGGCTCTCTGCTGCAGCTTTTCAGCATCTGCCCTGTCTCAGGTATTAACAGTTCTCCTCACTTCCTTCTGAGTCCTCTATCCATTCACAGTTTCAAAACCACTTCCACATTTTAGGTATCTGTTAGAGCAGCACCCCACTCTCTCAGTACCAAATTCTGTCTTGTTCATCCAGTGCTGCTATAACAGAAATAGCACAAGTGGATGCCTTTAACAAACAGAAGTTTATTCTCTCACAGTCTAGTAGGCTAGAAGTCCTAATTCAGGGCATTAGCTCCAGGGGAAGATTTTCTCTGTTGGCTCTGGAGGAAGGTCCTTGTCATCATTTACTTTAATAGTTTTCTGCATTAGAATTATCATAGGAATAGGAACTATGGACAAGGGAGTGAATTTTATTTTTGCATTAAGCAAGATCTCATAAAGCTCCTAGTCTGTGGTAGGGAGTGACATCACTGATGTGTCACCATTTAGAGCTGCTTCTATTAAACTCATGGCATGATGCCACCAGCTTGTTTTAAAAGACTTTGTAGAGGGCTGCTGAAGAAATTGTTCCTGATAACAAATCATAAGTGCTTTATAAAGACTTACAAGTAATACACAGTTCATATCTTAGTAATTCTTCTTCAGTAGAATTCTTCTATTTAAGAAATGCATTGAATGACAGATTGAGCGATTGATATTTTTAATTGTATACCAGATTGTGTCTTTTTTCTGTACATACAGTTTTTAATCTAAAAGCTTTGTTTTTATATTAGAATGTACAAATATAAAATTAGATAGTGTCAATATCAGAGTAAATTATTTAGAATAGTTGCTTTAATTTTTCCCCTTAAGGTAAATTTCCTTTGGGGAACTCACTGTGAATTTATGTATATTTCTTTCATTGAAATTATCCTTTTATGTTTTCTTTTAAAAAATGATAATAGCCCTTACTACATTATAAAACATATTTTATTTGTAATATCTCTCCATTTAGAATGTAAGATATGTTAATTTAGGAGCTTATAGATATATTTATATATTCAAAGTATTCACAGAACTTTATTCAGATGGTTCACTACAATGGTCAAAAAGCAAACTTTTTAAAACTTATCTGCAAATGTATAACTCACTTTTAAATGAGAAAATAAGAATAGTAAAGAATGAAATAAAAAAAGGCATATCAAAAATGTCCAGATCTATTCCTAGTATCCATGAGTTGGAATCAACTCGAAAGCAAATAACACCACCACCAAGGTAAGTATAGCTATAAGTACAAAGTTCATAAACATGATATGATATACAGGTAAATATCCAAATGTCTAAGTATATGAGTATTTCTGTGGCATAAACTTTGAACCAAAAAATTCATATTGGCTTTTTTCCTTTGTGTTTATGTGTGTATGTGTGTGTGTGTACGTGTGTGTGTGCATACTATTCTTATATTTTGCTTAGCCTAGTTGATGTACCTTTACTCATATTAGTTATACTGCAAGTAGAAAACTGAACAATGATTAATATTACATGAATATTATTACATGTAATTTTATGATGCATTATATTGCCCTTCAGCATCATTCTTTGCATGTTAAACTACTCAGTATGAACAGTACTATATGTACATTTTGACAGAATACAAGGGGATTTTTTTAATTACAGATTTTCATACTCTGTCCAGTAAAATAGATCTCTTACTTAAAGATGTTTGCTTTTCTGTAAAGAAAAAGAAAATAATTTAATTTTACTAATTTATGCTTTTATTTTGAAAGTGAAATCCCTTTTTGTTCACTATATACATGTCCGGAGGTGTCTGACTATAGTCTAAATAAAATCACATTCATAGATACCAATTGAGCATCTGCTATGTGCCAAGTCACTGTAGTAAACAGGCCAAAGCAGAATGTCTCCACTTTCCACATGGTAATTTATCTGTTCTTTGCAGCTATAATCATTATTAACCGTATGATAAACTGAATAAAACTGTTAAGTGTCATAACTATAATTCCTATTATTTTTAGAAAAGAACTTTTTACTCACATGCAAACTTAATATTTTCAAAACAAAAACACTTCTATGGCCTTTTAAAACATTCATCTTGGTCATTACATCAAGCCTTACTATAAATTGCTATATATCTCTGTTTTAATAAGCTTCTATAGCCAAAGATTGATATGTTTTGTCATAATGAAGTTTTTTAAGCCCTGTAGTGATTTTCAGTAACATAAGTAGTAGAAATTAGTAGCATCATGATTTTAGTTTTCAGACTTTTGAAAATTACTTTTCTTTTATTAAAACCATCATTTTAGAATGCTTAACATTAATGAGCTTTTTATTGATATCAGTTATCAATTTTATACTGAGAAGACCTTTAATTGGGCTTCTTACTAAAGAAAATAAATTGTATAAAACCAATTTTACCAGAAGTCTTCTTTCTGAGCTGATTTGCATAAATAGATATTTGCTGTTCTTTTAAAACCACATAAGGTGTCATCTAAAGTGTAGTAGGTTTTCAAAAGATATTTTATTAAGTGATATTAAGCAAACCTGAATCCCAGTAAGGAATATTTTGTTTTTCAGAAACTGTACTTCAAATATCCAAGTAATATTATTATCTTATGAACAATTGGGTTGATGATTCATAAACTACCCTAGTTTTGGCTTCAACCAAGCTTTTTTTTTTTTTTTTAAACAAATTACTGAGGTGCAGGTACTGGTGTTACTTTATAAAGGAGAAATTAATGTTTAAAGAGGTTAAGTGTCCCCAAGCAAATAGACTGAGCTATTTTTAGATTTTTAAGGTGTTCTTTGCTCATCATCATGGCTGCCTACCAAATATAACAGATTACTATATTATCTGTTGTTCTTTTCAATTATTACTTTGTTTTTCTTTTTTATTATGAAAATGTTCCCAAAAAACCCACACAAATAGAATATTATTATAATTAGTTCACGAACGTTTCACCCCATGCATCTATCACCCAGCTGTGATAATTTTCAACAATTTGTAAATTTGTTTAATCTATTCCCTCCTCCATACTCTTGTAAAGCAAAACCCAGACTCTTGATTTCAACTGTACGCATTGCTACCAGTTAAATTATCTTCCTAAAAAATAAAATAAAACAAAATACCATTACAACACCCAACAAAATTAACAATAACTCTGTATTAATAACTCAATATTCAAATTTCTCTTAACTCAAAATTGTCTTCTTACAGTATTTTTATATTTTAAATAAGTATACCAACAAGAATCTCACATTGCATTACTTGTTATGTTGCTTAAGCCTCTTTTTATCTATGACACTCCCTTCTTCTTATCAAATCATTTAGTTTTTTTTAAGAAACAGACTTTTCATTCCATAGAATTCCTCACATTTCTGAATTTGTTTGCTGCCAATATCGTAATGTCATTTAACATTTTCCTTGCCCCCCTCTATTTCCTATAAAATCATAATTCAATCTAGAGACTTGGGTGGATTCAGGTACTTCCTTCTGCATTGCACCGTTAACCTACCCGTTATTCTGACTCATAGAGACCCTACAGGCACAAAATGTCTAACTGTTACACTTTTAGTTATGTTAACATTGATCAGTGGCACAAAAAGTCTAGTTTATACACTTCTAGTGATGTTAAGATTGATCAGTGGGTTTAGGTCTTGTCAGTGTAATCTCTTCGTTATAAAGTTCTCTACTGACAACTTATCCTTAAGAATCTTGCTTGAGCTGATAGAGACATCATCTTCATTTTATGACTCCTTAGTATTCCACTGTATATTCAACAAGTGTCCTATTGGTAGGCAAAATCCAATCTTTTGCCATTACAAATATGTTGCAATGAATAGTCATATGCAAGCATTATTTTGTATTTTTCCAGTATTTTAAGATTACATTTCTAGAAGTTAGATGGTTAGGTCTAAAGGTAAATGCATATATAATTTTGCTAAATAGTGACAAATTTCACTCTAAAAAGGAATTGTACCTTTTTACACTCCCATTATGTGTAATTCTTGTATGACAAATACAATGGAATTGTTGTAATTGTTTTCTTCAAAAAATATTAACTTGTAAAATGATGGATATACAATTAGAATAGTTCTTTCTTTGCAAAGTTTTTTTTATAGTTTTATTTATTTTATAATTATCTTTTAACCTCATTTATACTTCCAAAATATATTTTAAGATCACTTAAAGGGAGGACCAGGAGAATGTGATATTTATCTTTGATCATCCACAGTACCTAGCATGTACTGTGGATGATCAATCCCCAGAATAAACAAACTGGGGATTGAAACGACTGAATGTAGCTAAACAATGCATAGTTTATCAATGGAAGCTAAATAATTAAGATCAGAGTTGTATAATGTTGCGCACTTATTCAACCCTTACCCGAAGGATGCAGATTCTGTTCCTCTAAAAATTCTAGATCAAGCATGAGATCATCTTCATCCAGTTCACAAGATCCCAAATTATTCAAAACATCCTGAGGAAAAAGTAAAATCAATTCTTAAGAGACCAAAACACTTGAGAAAATGAGGAAATGTTCATATGCAGATGCTGTGAAACAAAGGGAACTCAAATGTAGAAATAAAAATATTAACTGAACATCAGAAATTATTTAACTACCTTATGGACTTTCAAATTATCACTTTAATAAAATTTTCACAAATTATTCTAAAAATTCTTGATTTTGTCACTTACCTGCACATTAGTTTTTTTTTAAGAATATTTAACATAATTAAATGGAAGTGTGTATGGACAGGTATCAAATATATTAGAATACAGAAAAGAGTTTATTTTAATCAGAACTTATTTAATGATGGTAAAAAAATATAAAATTGGTTATTATAAATGCATAAGAAGGATATAAACCTTTTTCAAAGGTATAGAAGTCTATAAACTGAAATTTTACATTGTTTTATGTGTATTTATAGTTCAAATCCAGGTAACAATCTTCCAATAAATTTAATGAATTATTTCTCAAACAAATTTTGTGTATAGTGCCAATCGTGAAACATTAACTTAGGATATACTTGGAAGTGAGGATCCAGTTCCAATTTCTCAATCACTTGCTTTAGATTAGGAAGAGAGAACAGGAAAAAATATATTTATTAATTAGGTTAAAAAAATGATTGAGTTTTATAATACCATAAATATATCAGAACTCAGATTATGTTTCCTTTTTTTTTTTTCAAAAGAGCAAACAGAAAGTAAACTAGAGGTTATATGACAAGTTTGGGAAGAAATGGTGATGTGCAATTGTAGGAATTCTTTAAGGAGCAGTCCAGTCCCGATTTGTGTATTTGTGTATATAGACAGGTGGCAGGATGTATTGAGAAAAGTAAGAAACTAGGTTTATAGAGTAAAAATAAAATACCGAGTACAAAAATAGGACATCAAGAAGAACAGCCTAAATACTATACAATGCCACAAATGACTCAAATCAGTTTTTTGATTGATTTCAATGCTACTATAATATTTAATGAAGTAAATATTAAGGAAAGGCTATTGAAATTGTCAAATGGACATGGACATTTCTTGGGATTAGAAGTATGGACACTGCAATTTTTAAATAAGTTACTTTCACTCCTTGGATACAGTATTGTACTATGAAAGCTGATAAATATCCCCAAATTGAAGCACTTCTTTCTACAAATGAAGTTAACTAATAATTTAAACTATAACTAGAATCAACCATTTAATGGCAGCTCTGTCTTACAGTGTGGTGGTGATATCCCACTGAGAATAAATTTGCTTCCCTATACAGCCTCAAAAAGATGTTCCAAAATATAGACAATAAGCTGCCACCCTAAAAAATGCAAAATAGAATACTGGAACAACAAAAGAAACAGCATTGAAGATAAATATTGAAAGGGAAAATTTAGAAAAGAATGATTTTGAAAAGATAATATTATCAGTGTTTATTAAACATTACCTAAGTGATTGACCAATGACACTGAAAAGCAATGAAGGAAGAGACAAAGGAACAAAAGAAGATAAAAGGGTGCCTATCATATAATTGGAGCCCTGGTGGCACAGTGGTTAAGAGCTATGGACTGCTTACCAAAAGGTCAGCAGTTTGAATTCACCAGTTGCTCCTTGGAAACCCTGTAGGGCAGTTCTACTCTGTCCTATAGGGTCGCTATGAGTCAGAATCAACTCAGTGGCACATGTTTGGTTTGGCTTTTTGGTTATCATATAATTGTCACCTTTTTTATGCAAGTTAGGACATCTTACTCATTGTAAGCATCTATATCTGGTTTGCCCAGCATTCCTTCCTTCTATTGGGAACCACCCCACCCCATTCACCTACAGAAAGAGCTACCAGCTTCTTACATGAGCCAAACTCCCTGTTCTTTGTCTAAGGTCCAAGATGGGCAACTTAACCAAACTGGTTGACCACAGCCCTTCCCCAGGATTTTCCTAGCTGAAAATGAAACAAGTCTCCATCTCATGATAGATATTGCAAGATGGAAAACTCTATACTCAAAAAAACAAAAAAACAAACCCGCTGCTGTCAAGTCGATTCTGACTCATAGTGACCCTATAGTCAAAAGGACTATGCATTTCATTATATGGCTAAACATGAAAAATTTCATGTTGTTGTTGTAGGTAGGTGCCGTCGAGTTGATTTCTACTCGAAGTGACACAATGTGACAGAGTGGAATTGTCCCACAGTGTTTCCTACTCTGTGATCTTTAGGGAAGCAGATTGCCAGGTTTGTCTTCTGCAGAGTTTAGGTGAGTTTGAACTACCAACCTTTCGGTTAGCAGCCAAGTGCCTAACCATTGCACCCCCAGGGCTCCTTTGAAAAATATCATAGTAGTAGTTTTTCTGGTTCCTGGTTTCAGCATTTCCTGAAGTCCACAGGTAAACATGGTATTTTTAAGGTTAGATTTTTCATCCTTCTTTTGAATTCTGAAAGGCAATACATCCACCCACAGTCTGAACTATGTTTCCAGGCAAATGTATATATGTCTTTTAACAAGAAAATACTTTAAAAACCCTGCCACTGCTATTTCAATATTTCATTTAAAAAAATAAATAAATAAAAGTTAATACCAACAAAGTGAACAAATTGAATTTGGAAAGCTTACTAGATTATTCTGAATTTTTTCTCATTTTTTTTGCAGTTGACACTTGACATTTAGACTAGTAAAGTTCCATTTATCATTGGTCTGGATGAACTGCTTCTTATAGCTACTCATTTTAAATTACCTTGTTCTGATATCTTGCTTTTAAAGCAACTTTTTTGTCAATGTAACTTTTTTGTCTTTGAAACTGATGAAACCTCATAATCAAAGGTGAGTAGATGGAGCAACATGATATGTTACAAAGAAAAATCAATGTGAACACATAAACATAAAAAGAAATAATCTTCTCCAGATCTCTCCCTAAAAGAGACCAAAAGCAGCAATAACACTTTTCCCATAATCAGCACTGATATCCACCAATAAAAAAGAACCAGGGCTCCTGGGTTATTATGGAAAGAGGGAGTAGGGATAGAATACTTCTGGAAAATCCTTTTGTTGCCAGAAAACAAGTTTGCTCTAGAAGAAAAAGTAAGGGGAAGTTTTCAAAGGCTAAGAAAAGGCTCTTCCCTGGTTCATTTCTGATCATGTAAGCATCAAAAAAAAAAAAAAAAAGCAATAATCATTTGGCTAAATGAAACAACTTGTGTCTGTCAAAGGCTATGAGTTCAGAACTCTCAAAACAAACAATACAAAAGATACAAAGAAGTAGTAGCAAGACAATAAAATATAAACAGGTTAGAATATCGTTAATTTCTATTGTTTTTAACAGATAGTTCATAAATATAAATGCAATATATATACACATATATATTTCTCTTCTTTAATTATTTGTATATTTATAAAATTTTGACATGTATTTCTTTCTGTTTGTGTCAGCAGGGACCTGAGTGTAAAGTAATGGTCCCAAAAGTAGGTTTTATACCAGGAGTAGAAAGGACTGACCAGCAGTGATGGTCATACATAATAACAAGCTGGAAAGGGAGTCCAGGAGTTAATTAACACTAATGATCAAATCTAAGAGGGTTCGACTGTGTGTCTCACATATTTGATAAATTAGCCAAATATTTACAAGTAGAGTGGTTAACTAAGCAGAAATAATACTTCCTCATCTCCTGGTAGATGAAAACTCTACATAGCCCTACATAATAAGAAAATAATGAGAATCCATGAATTTTTAACAATGTTAACATACTAAGCCTATATATATATATATATATATACACACCAGTACAATTATTATGTAACACAGGCAATTGGGCCTTAAAAAGTACACCATTTTGTGAAAGTACATCAGTATTGCACAAGTTAAAAGCTAGGCTTAAATTTAAAAAGAAATTCCACATTGACCAGTATCTTGGGGCTGAATCATCTCTGAACGTACAGCAAATTCCAATGACTAGGCAAAAATCTCACCCTGTCAACAACACAGAACTTGCAAATTTAAGAGATGACTATCTTTTCCTTTTAAGTCTAGTATGGTTACTAATGGAAGCCCTGATGGCTCAATGGTTAATAGCTTGGCTGCTAACGAAAATATCGGTGGTTCAAACACACCAGCAAGGGGCTCAACTGGACAGAAGGCCTGGCAATCTGCTCCTGTCAAGATTACAGCCTAGGAAATCCATGGGGTGGTTCTGCTCTGTCCTATAGAGTTGCTATGAATCAGAATCGACTTGACAGCACACAGCAACAACCTCGTTACTAAAGCTTAAGAACATGTGAAAATAGAATTAGATATTTCTGAAATCTCAGGAAGCATCAAAATTTACACATCAGCAAAGTGTAAAAACAAGAAAAAAGATAAAAAGAAATGTAAACCCCCAGTATTAGCACTTTTGTAATCACTTTTACAGTAAGCATACTGATTTGCTTTGGGATCATTTCAATTTGTGGGTGTAGTTTTTTTTCTTCTTTAGAAGTTGTTAAAGCATTTAAGAAAAATTGATACATTAGACTTGAGATTTTAATTATACACTGCAAAGAATCTGATTATATAAAATTTGAACCAATTCTTACAGGTCATGGAAAATTTAACTTAATATATGTTCCATTTCATTGGTATATAAAATTTATGTGAATATTTAGAGAATAGTTGATTGTTTAATTTTAAGGAAATATTAATTAATTGCAAAATGCATGAGATTAATAAATTGGTCGTTAAATCAAGCACAAATATTACCGAGCATTCTTCTCTTAGCAGACGTTTTAAAAATTCTGTTAACAATATTGATACTCATTTAATCTCACAAATGTCTTGATATCAGGAGCCATTAAAAATAAACTAAGTAATTATCAATTAATCCAAAAAGTTGTTTTCTAAGATCAAGGGATGTAACAATGAATCTAATAGGCATGGTCCCTTTCTTCTTAACGCTTACAGATAATAATATTTTAGTAAAAAAATGCTAATGTAACCTGACCCTATGAATGTCAGTAAATTTCTATTAGTCCTTAAACTAGCCCAAGCCAGATTTTGCCCAACCCACAGGGCCAGCTGTGACCGCTGACTGACCTCAACAGAGGACGCAGCAACAGGAGGAACGAATCAGAAGAAAAATCATCACTGGAACCCTATTCCAAAGCAAGAGGTCCGACAAGAACCACGTTTCCTCCTGTTTTCCTCCCCAGTATGCCTGTGCGGCTGCCATCTTGCTGCCCAAATCACATATAAGCCCTGCTTCCCTGCAGCTCAGGGAGCCAGATCTGAGGAATGTCCTTCTGGCTCCTTGCTCTGTGCATTGCAATAAAGTTACTTTCTCTTTCTCAAAGATCCATGTCCAGATAATTGGCAAGTGTGAGCATGCTGGACCACCTTCTCAGGTTCTGTAACACCAATTCCCTTTATAAATAAATAAAATAGGTATTATTATTTTAAATCACTTTTTCGTGTTTGGTTTGCGTGAATCAACTCTCCAGAGTCTGGCTACTATTGCTGAAATAATAAAACAATTTTTGATGCTGCAAAAATAAGAAAACATACTCTGGTCACTTCTTTAAGATGTAACCATTTCCATAAGTTCTATTTTGAAACAGTCAATTATTTAGCCTTACTCACAGGGTCGCTGGAGCCCTGGTGGCCCAGTGGTTAAAGAGCTTGGCTGCTAGCCAGAAAGTCGACGGTTTGAATCCCCCAGCAGCTCCTTGGAAACCCTATGAGGCAGTTCTACTCTGTTCTATAGGGTCACTATGAGTCAGAATCAACTTGATGGCAATGGTATCTCTTTATTGCAATAAAAATAATAATTATGATCCTGGTAAAAATAAAAGAGACTGAAAAAACACAAGAAAGTACTGCTGAAAAAAAGAATTCCAGCTAAAAGAGATTATTAAATTATTAAAACATTCTTTAATTGTGGCTTTGTAAGGAAGTTATTAACTGTATTTTTTACTGTTCTATTTTAGTCAAAGAACTATCCAAGCAGGCTTACAATATCTCATAGGTGAGATTTTGCATCTTGCTCTGAACTTTAATAATTGTTTATGTAATTTTTAATCACCACAGTATAACCGTTCTCATCATTACTTGGGCAAAAAAGGAAGAGGGAATTATTCAAATTAATAAGGCATACACAGTCTAGTCTACATTCTTCTAGTCATTCTGCATTATGATCAGGTACTGCTAAGATACGCATTTCATTCTCCTCTACTCTACTCACAGTAATTTCCAAAAAAGATTGACTAATTAAAAAAACAAAAAACTATTTTATTATCACAAAATGCATGATGTAGCTATTGTGTCAAACTATCATTCAAATTCCCATGTGTGAACCAAAAAATATATAAAGGCTTCTTTACAGTTAATTATAATTGCTTTTCTCTTAGAAAAAAGATAAAGTCAACTAACTTTATAAGTGTTTTTAAATAAATTATATTATCTCAGAGAGATAAATTGCACAAATTGCAAAATATGGCACATGTACAAGCAACCAGGTACATATGTAATCAAAGGCAGGACATAAGAATAGGCTGGGTACATACAGTTTGGTAAGGGTAGAGCTGTACACACCTATATATGGAGTGGAAAAGAAAAGACAACACATCAATATATGCACATATTTTTTAATGTGGTTTCAGTGCAATTTTTTTGAAAGAACAACTAACAGACAATATTTTATAACTACTGCTCTGAGGATACATATTTGGTTTTGATTTCCTGATAGGGGAAAGAAAATACAATCAATCATTATGATAAAATTACCTTCAAATTCAACATGACAACCACAAAGAATTTCCATATATTGCTAACTCCATGCTAGGTATTGCTTTACCTTTATGGTTTGTGTAGTTTAAAATATATTTCAATAAATATTTCCAGAAATCTGTTTTAATTCTATCACCCAAATCAGAATGCTTCCCACTAGAAGTCCAAAAACATATACATATTGCAGATACAGAATAGATACAGAGTTCCTGTGGAAACCCAGGTGGCGTAGTGGTTAAGAGCCACGGTTGCTAACAAAGGTCAGCAGTTCAAATCCACCAGGTGCTCCTTGAAACCCTATGGGGCAGTTCTACTCTGTCCTTTAGGGTCGCTATGGGTCGCGATCACTCAAAGGCAACCGGTTTGGGGTTTTTTTTTTTTTGGTTTTTTTTGAGGGTCTCTGTGAGTTGGAATTGACTTGACTGCAAACAACAGCAATGAATGATGGCTGATGGCTCCAATTTTTAGGGAGCCCTGGTGGCACAGTGATTGAGAGCTCGACGGCTAACCAAAAGGTTGCCAGTTAGAATCTACCAGCTGCTCCTTGGAAACCCTATGGGGCAGTTCTACTGTGTCCTATGGGATTGCTATGAGTCAGAATCGACTCAATGGCATAGGGTTTTGGTTTTGGTTAGTGGAGCAGTGGTTAAGTGATTGCCTGCTAACCGAAAGGTCAGCCAGCCATTTTGTGAGAGAATGATGTGGCAGCCTGATGTGACAATCTGCTCCCATAAAGATTAACATTGCCATCGAGTTAATTCCATAAAGATTATAACCTTGGAAAACCTATGAGTAGTTCTCGTCTGTCCTATAGGGTCGCTATGAGTTGGAATCGACTCAATAGCAACAGGATGTTATGTTACTCCAACAATATATTGTCACTGTAAATTTCTACATAGGAGAATATTTAGTTCCTGCTTGTTGTGTATTTTTTCTATTTAAATGTGACATATCTAGCACAATGGGACTCTGAAAGTTATGCTCATCCCTGCTAATTCTTTCTCTTATACTGATGAAATGTAAGCATTTCTACATGAGTTACTCCAAGTAGCACAGTACTAAAATACTAATACTTAAAAACTATGATATAATATTCACTATTTAGGAATAGCGAATATTTATATGGCTTCTTATTGTTTTAAACTATATCTAAATTCATGTAAAATTTAAAATTAAACCTTGAGCATTTTCATTTTAATCTGTACATGGGAATAAATTAAACACATTTTCAGTGTAATTAAGAATTAAAAATAGAAAGACAGGGAGAGCAAATATATTACATAATTAACCAACTTTCTAATTCAAAATTAAAGTTTGATGATTGTTGTTATGTTTAAAACTGCATGTTTTGTCTTTCTTGTCATTTAAAATACAGAGGAGAAAAACATGAAAAATGTCTTTTGGGGTTCTATTTTCATTACAAAATAGAATGTAATATTTATTTTATTTTTAATATGGAAAAACATCACCAAATGTCATCACTCCTTCATACAAAACCTACTACATCAGTTTGTGTCATTGTCAGTACAGCAACACTTAGATATTCTTTATCAAACAGTGTTAAACTAAGGCAGCATTTCTCTTTAATAAAATATCACAATTACACTTCGTGTAACTGGCTAGTGGTGAGCAGGGTTATGTGGAAAATAGTGCAATATCAATTAAAATATTTGGAACTCTGATTCCTGCCCCCCCCCCACCCCGCCCAAACTGGGAGAGATCATTATTTCTAACCTCCATGCTTCTTTGTGTGGCAGGGGAATTGAATGTTCCGTGGTTATGAACTGTGCTTCATTATCTCCTAACTGGTGTTCCTGTCAACACTTTTCCCAATAACCATTCCAGTTCCCAAACTGTTACTGATAATTCTTTCTACATACTACTGTGAGATTAATCTCATTATACTATATTTGTATATAGTCCTTCATTGCCTCAAGCACAAAAAGATGTCAATGTATCTACAGAATAAATACTAAATCCCTTGTCATTAGAACTGCACAATCTAATCTCTATATACCTCTAGAAAATTGTTTCCTGCAAACTTATTATTACAACCAAACATATTTACTGATTGTTTTCTGAAAATTCCATTTGCATTTCTTTCACCGCACATTTATTAAGTCTACCTCCTTGCCCCAAATGCGTGAAGGGCAGAAATCATGTCACATATCAATATTACATCACAGGTATTTACTACAGTGTTACATAGGCACTGAAAAAAATGCTTTTTGATAATGATAGGAAAGTTAAAAAGTCTTAATCTAAAAAATTCCATTATTTTATATAATCACAAAATAAATATATTCATATGCATCATATATGTGTCAAAATCAATTTCATTTTAATCTAAAAGTACAACCAGAATGCTCCTTAGAAGCAAAGATGGTGACACTGTGTCTCACATACTTTGGACATGTTATCAGGAGGGATCAGTCCCTGGAGAAGGACATCATGCTTGGTAAAGTAGGGCATCAGAGAAAAACAGGAAGGCCCTCAACAGGACAGACTGACACAGAGGCTGCAACAATGCACTCAAGCATAACAACGATTGTGAGGAAGGCGCAGGACCAGGCAGTGTTTCATTCTGTTGTACATAGACAGGGTCACTATGAGTTGGAACCGACTCAACGGCACCTAACAACAGCTAACAGAATGTTGAGGACAAGAAAACATCAGGTGCAAAGCACAAAATGTAATTGTAGGAAACGAGAGTCAAGACAGAATGTAACTGGTTTATTTCCTTGGTTGGGCAGGTTTGCTAATTTATCTCTTTGATATAAAAATATCCGAAAGAATTTAGCCATGTGGTCAGATCAATATGAAATTTAGACAAATGCTTTTCTTTTATCCAAATCACTTGGAAAATTAAAGAGAAAATTGGAATAGTGTCTTATACAGCCATTCACAACAGTTTTTACTACAAATAACTGAACTACAAAGAATTCTAAATTCTAGATCTGGATACAGATACAGATATATATCTTTTTCAATCACCTCATATGTATGAGAATATTGGAGAATGAAAAAGGAAAGCAGAAGAATTAATGCATCCAAACTGTGATGTTGGCAAAGAATATTGAATATAACATGAACTGACAAAAGAACCAACAAATCAGTCTCAGAAAATACAATCATAATGCTCTTTAGAAGAGAAGATGATGAGATTCTCGCTTGCTTACACAGGACATCAAGTTTAGTAGAGGGTCAGAGAGAACGAGGGAAACCCTCAATGAGATGGATTGACATGGTGGCTGCAACTGGACTCAGACATACCTAGATCATGAAAATGGCGCAGGACTAGGCAACATTTTGTTCTCTTATACAGAAGATCACTGTGATTTAGAGCCAACTGGGAGGCAACTAACAACAACAAGTCCCTAAGGAGGTCATTACATCATAGATGAAACTCTAGTACTCACCTATAAATTGAAAGAGACAGGAAATGGTTTTAAGAGCAATAAAATTTCTAGGGCATGGACAATGAATGGCCACTTCTCCTCACATGGCTTGATCTAGGTAATGGAAATCTGATGATTAGTTGAAATATTTTCAGAAAATATAAGAAAAGCACATGTAAAATGATACTCCAAAATAGAATATTGGAATAATTAACTAGAATAGATATGAAAGTCAAATATTTAAATGTATTTTGTGTGGCAAACACAATTTATATTGCTGTTGAATGTTGTTGCTTTCCACATACAATAAATGGGCAAACATATGAACATAAAGCTATATGAAGACACTAATAATACTAATAATAATATCATTACAAGTGCCTTGAACATAGGAAAAGATAATTATTTAATTAGTAAAGCAATTAAAACACTGGCTTTTAAAACTTATCAAAATAGGTACCTTGTGATGCTTAATACTATGGGCCAACGTGACTAGGCTATGATTCTCAGTGGTTTGGCAGACACTACATGATAACCTCCCATTTTATGATCGGATGTGAGCAGCCAATCAGTTGGAAGAGGAGTTTTCTTAGGGGCGTAGCCTGCATCCATGATGTAAACAGATGTTCAGGCAAAGTTCACTGTCTTTTGAGCCTGCACTTTTTCCTCATTGCCTGACCTGTTCTTCGGAAGTGAGAAGTTTACAGCCTGCCACAGATTTTGGATTCGTCAGCCCCTGTAATCACATGAACCAATAGGAGCCTTCAGCCTGCCAGAAGCCTTTGGCCTGCTGCCTGACTTGCCAGCTCCTACAACTGTGTGAGCCATTTCCTCACAACTGCATGAGCCATTTCTTTGAAGGAAATTTCTCTCTCTCTCTCTGTCTCTCTCTCTCTATATATATACACTTCACTGGTTTTGCTCCTCTAGAGAACCCATATTAAGATCTACCTGAAGATTTATTAAATTTTTACTTATTTTCATAAGGAAAAGAGAGTCCATTTTGAGCATTTTCTCACTTCACCTACATCATACTTGTGTTCTTTGAAAAACCACTTTTTAAAAACATTAACCACTTTCTAAGACATTCAGAATGCCTATCACAACTACCAGCGATTTTACTGTAATGAAAATAGTATCTCCCATTCCTTACACCATACCATGTTTATCTCCCAATTTCTTCAGAAAATTAAATTGTCATTGCTTTATTTCATAGTCTTCCATCACATAACCTTAAACTTTATTGTCACCAGTCCTGCCTCACTGTTTCAAACAAATGGCTCCTTTGCAATATACCATTTTTTCTCCTTCTCCTATATTCAAAATGTTTTATCTTTATGATGCCATTGATCACGTGGGAAAGTATTTCAATCCCTGAACCCCAGCAGACTTGACAAATCTCTCAGAATATGTTTTCCATTGTAATTTGACTTAAGAGGAAAGACTATTTTTGTTTCATGATCCTAGATCTTCAAGTTTTTCTTATAAATGGACATTAACTTACACATTCTAGATTCCTCAGAGTTATGTTAGGGCCATATGACTGGGTTTTGACCTTAAAACTATCCTAAATAAGCCTCCAACACTCTCTCCCCCTGTTGAAATAACCGAGGAAACCCATACATAAAGATAATAAGAGTACAAAATGGAGAAAGCCTGGCTCTCAGCATCATTGCATGAATAAGAGCTGCCTTGGAGAGTTCCAGGATGCACATTTGATTTTGTATGAGCAGGAAATAAATTTGTCTTATGTTAAGCTACTGGGATTTTTCACGGTTTATTTCTTACGCAGTCTATCTTAACAAATTGTCATTCAGTTTTTCTCTTACTTCATGTGACTCTATTCTTTCAATTTTATCTTTAATTAAGTTCTAAAATTTCCATTAACTACTCTCTTAGAATGAACTTTAAATGGCCTTGTGTTCCAATTTTTTGGCAGGCTTCTATTACTTTCTTTTTATCATTGGCATTATTGACTGTCATAATGGAAATGTACTTTTTGTACAACTTCCTTAAAGGATTTTATACAACCTCTGTTCACTTATCAGCATGGTTAGGTTCCAAAGACCAGGTTGTTATGTGAAATCGGTGTTATGCAAAATAAAGAATGCCCACATCAGATGACAAAATGGAGGACGATGACATCATTACATAGCTTCCAAATTACATCATTACACAGCTGCCAAATTACATAATTACATAATTGCCAAACCACTGAGATTCATGGCCCAGCCGTTTACACATAACCTCAATCATCACAGCCAACATTACTCTCATCTCACACCTTGACATTCATTACCGCCAGAAGTATGTTGTTAATGCACAAAATATTCGGATAGTAGATTTTTTACTGTTGTTGTAAATGTGAAATATCAGATAATGAGATAGTCGATAAGGGAGGAGAAGGTGTAGTGTGTTTCAAATCTTAAGGACTCATTTTTTTTCTTAACTTTGTACATTTTAAATGATGTAAATAAACACTGGGGGCATGTGGCAAAAGTCAAGTTACTATATATTTAAATTATGCAAAAAATTACTCTTCCTTGTAGACAGACTTAAAAATATAAATTTGTTGGGACAAGAATTCATGTGTCTACTGCATTATGGGTCGCTATGAGTCGGAACTGACTCTATGGCAAAAGGTTTGGTTTTTTTTTTTTTAACTGCATTAAAATCAACTGGATGGTGTAAGCGCTCAACTGATAACCAAAAGGCCAGCGGTTCAAACCCACCAGCCCCTCCGTAGGAGAAAGATGTGGCAGTCTCCTTCTGTAAAGACGTACAGCCTTGGAAACCCTACGGGGCAGTTCTACTGTCCTATAGGGTTGCTATGAGTCGGAATTGACTCGATGACAGTGGGTGGATGGATGGTGTAAACAGTTAATGTGCTTGGCTGCTACCCAAAAGGTTGGAGATTCAAGTCCACCCAGAGGCACGTCAGAATAAAGGCTTGACAATCTTCTTCTGGAAAATCACTCACTGAAACCCCTATGGGACATAGTTCTGCTGTGACACACATGGGGTTTCCGTGAGTTGGAGTCACCTCGATGGCAACTGGTTTTAGGTTAGTAATAATATAATGTAGAGAAATATGTCTGAAATGAGTTTCCAATTTACAACAATAAAATACTTTTTATCTTATTTGTCTTATTCTCAGTTGCAAAATCAAATACATTTTCTTATGCATATTTGAGATATCACAGAGTTGAGTGTTAAATGAGCTAAGGTCCTCATTGCTGTTTCAGTCAGATCCAGTCTTAAAAAAGCCAGTAAGGACATAAAGATTAATTCCATATTGCAATTAGCAACCTTTTAACTCACTCTACCATCTACCAAATGTGGCCAGAGTATAGTGGAGAGAAACACAATCTGTTTTGAAATTCTAATTTTGACTGTGCAGTCTAGCATTGGATCACTTACCCTCTTTGAGGCTCAGGTTTTTTCTCTCCTAGTGCCAGCATATCTAAAATTTTCTAGAAACCTGAAATTAATAAATTCTAAACCATGATGTAAAGATCTGAACAGTAGTCCTCAATAAATAACATATGTTTGCCAATTCAATGAATGAGTGAGTGAATGAAGAATGAATAATATAATTTATGGGAAGAAGTAAGAACTAAATGATTGGGGGAAATCAGAGAACAAAAAATTGTGATACACACATTAAAAAAAAAAAACCAAAAAAGGTACTGTTTCTATTATTTGTCTTGTTTTCATGATAAAAACAAATTGTTTAGCGTTTTAAAAAATTACAGCTGAATATTTTTAATGGAAATTTTCCATTCACAGTTAATTTCCCTAATTATCTATTTTCAATTATTGTTTGTTAATCTCAGTAAAATGCTCACTTCAGTTACAATCAGATTTATAAGGAAATGTTATATTGCTTACACGGGGTTTCCTACACCTTAGTAGAACATGATATTTACAAGTTGGTTAATATAAGTTACATTATTAAAATGTTAGCAATATTTACTTCTTATTTATTTCCTAGTTATTTGGGGTTAGCTCCATCTCTCAGGTATCACTTCTTCAACAAATTAAAAGCTTTCAATGTGCTACTGATCTTTTCCTTGGAGATCACTGCTCTTTTGTATTTACATGTCACTGGTATAATGCATTTCCATTAGAATGATTTAGGATTCTGTTACGTAGATTACAGATAATTCATCTAACACTTCTACCTAATTATACCAGTGCTATACGGTGTTGACTGATAGCTTGGCACATGTTCATATTTTGTATGAAGCTAAATTTCGGTAAAAATGAGATTTCATTACTTAATCATAGATGTTGGTGGGATATAATTCCCTCTCTGACAATTAACTTCAACAACATATTAACATTATTTTATAAACTTCAAACATAATGTGTCTACGAAGAAGTGTGTGTGAAGTGATTAAGATATTACCCTATTTTCAAGCTAACAAGCTAGCCTACCACAGTTGTGTAGATGCTAGAAAAAGGCATAAAGCTCCTGGGTCAGACACAAAGAACTTTGTTACTCACACCAACAGCAATAGCCAGAGTGTTAGCATTTATTTTTTGGGGAGAGGGGAGATGCCAGTTCCCTGAACCCTGATTCTCACAGGGTAACACAAGGAGAGCCAGGTGATACCTACACATGCACTGGGTTGTGTTACAGGAGAGGAATCTTGTACGGTAGATGGAGGTAGAATGCAAATCTTTGATTATGAGCAGTAAGCATACCTGCCCTTTGTTCCAAAGGGAGGCATTATGTCTACCTTCCAAGAATGATCACTATACAAACATCCTTGAAAAAATAGTCTGGCACAAAGGCAGTCAGTGGCTCTGCTTACAAGAGGTGCAGAAACAGAGATTCCTGGAGAATTTTATCTTAATAATATCTAGCCCTTCCCTAGCTTAATTTATGGAAGATTTTCCCACGGCTATAGGGTAGCATAGTGGTTAAGAGCTATGGCTGCTAACCAAAAGGTTGGCAGTTTGAATCCACCAGGTGCTCCTTGGAAACCCTACAGGGCAGTTCTACTCTGACCTATATGGTTCGTATGGGTTGGAATCAACTCAACGGCAACAGCTTTGTTTTGTTTTATACCACTATGCCATTCACTCTGATTAACCCACCTGACAGGCTATTATTCCATTTGTCCCATAGAGCATTTAGTTAAGGCTTCTAACAAGCAGATAAATGAGGCTGACCTACAGTACTGAACTCAGCTATGGTCCCAGGGCTCCATATCCAGTCAGTTAAATCTAACAATCCAGCAGGAGATGCCTTAGAAAGCTAGATAGTTTTCACTTGACTCAAGACATTAATCCAGGTACAGTAAGAAGTATTAGAGATTTCCACAGACTTTGCCTTGGTAGGCAAGGAAGAAGTCCAGGGCAATTTTATCACATATAACTACCCTAGCAAGTGAGTTGAGACTGACTTCAATGCCTTAAAGAGCCAAAATAGTATCACTGATCACCTCAGCAGAAGGAGGGAACAAACTTGGCATCACCTTTTCAAATCTGATGACCCTCATTATAGGGACAACTGCCCGTATGGTGAACATTAATACTCAGTCACTTATTCATCCAGAAAGCTTCCCCGTGTAAAGGCAGGAAGTCTAATTTTGAAGAGATGTTCACAGGCATCTGAGAGCTAAATGATCTATGGTGGTGTTTCCTTACATACTTGAAGGTGAATTATGACCATCCCTAAGGCACATGCCACTGTGTTTGCAGAAGGGAGGCAAGCTAATCCTTGGATACCACACAAGAAGTACAGTCTGAGGGCCACATACGATGCCCCGGTAAAGAAAAAGGTTTTAAAATTGTTGTTTCTCCCCAAATGGGGGGCACAGATTGACACTGTCTCCATTGTGGCTTCCCAGCTGACTCGTAAGGCTTAGGGTTCCCAGTTAAGTCCAAGAAATTGACTCTAGTCCTTGTTTTTAGTTGGACTGCCTGAGGTTAAATCAGTCCAACCTGTCATGATGTCCATGCCACCAACCAGGTGATGTTTGTCTATCCTACAAAATAACAGAGTGACAGCTACAGGAATCATGGTGTGAAAGACATCCAGAGATTTTTGCAGTTGTTCTGCATGGGAGATAGAGAAAGTGGGCCATCCCTGCAGTCTGCAATAGACTTCTCAGTAAAGTTAAGGGAATAGTGATAAAATCATGCTTAGAGTCACCTGGTAGGGAACAGCAGACTCACTGCAGATCATTAATGCCTCCCCTCCTCCAGACCTCCCAGATCTGAAGTTGCTGCTCTCCCACCTACACAATAAAAATAATATATTGCCTTCTAGTAGCTATATTTCATCTTTTCTACAGGCAACCAATAATTGCACCTAGCCCTCTCATCTGGAAGGAATAGGTGAAAAAGGGAAAAGCATTCTCTTAAAACCTACAGAGACCCATTGTATCCCCCACTTGGTTCATCAGTGTACTGCCACGGGACATGCCATTCCAACAAAAGAATCCAGGTGGATGAACTAACGTTAAGTTGAATCCTTTAGGCACCACGTTTACTGAGATGCTAACCAAGGTGTGGACCAACTAGGCTAAACTGAGGCTGCCACTGAGGGTAAGAAATAAGTATCATGCTTCTTTAGCTAATAAACAAAAAAACCCCACTGCTGTCGAGTCAATTCCGCCTCATAGCAACCCTACAGGACACAGTAGAATTGCCCCATAGGATTTCCAAGGAATGGCTGGTGGATTCCAACTGCTGACCTCTTGGTTAGCAGCTGAACACTTAACCACTGGGCCACCAGGGCTCCATCATTAGCTAATAGTTAGCTGAAATCTCAAATTTTCAAAAGAAGTCTATATAACCCCTACTCCTTTGGTTGAAAGTGACTGAGAGGAGATGATCCCATTTTGGCGACAGCTGTATTCAATTATCAAATTGCCTTATAAAGTTTTTTTTTTTGACCAGGAAAAGCTAAGGGTGTAGAGTCAGAGATATTTTTGAATTGATTTTTGAGGAGGCCATTCTAATGATCAACAATAACAGATACCTATGGATGGTAGGAAGTGTGGAAGTTCCAGGGAATATCTTAACTTTTGTAATAAAAGAAGTGCTATTGTAAGACTAGTAAAACATGGGAATGTTGGAATTGGACAGTCAGATACATAACAAAGATTAGTTTTAAGGGCCATAAAAGTATAGCCAAAGTTAGTTGATTAAACTGAAACAGTAGCATTGTAATCTGAAAACGTGTCAGCTGCAGTAAGGCATACCAGAGCCCTGAGAGGTCCAATGTAGTCAATGTTTCAGGAGTGGAGTGCAATGCTCTGTTTAACAGGGCCATCCTCACCACGCAAGAAAGACACAGAAACTTTGTCAGGAGTTATAAGTCTTGCATGCAGTGACAGTCTTTGCATGAAAAACAGAGGGTCCCTTACCTGTGTCCAGTCAACGACAGTGGATATGTTGCCATATCCAGTACAATGATGGATTCAGATAGAAAGAGTGGCAATGTGGGCAGTGAAGACTGACTCAGTAGCTTGATTCCAGTTGGTCTTATCAGAGAACGAGCCTTTACATGAATGTCTACATGAGTACCCAGATGATTCAATCAGCAGCTGTACTTTATTTCTGCTCTTTATGGACCCAAAAAGAAGCACGTTTAATTTGCCAGTCTTCAGTTTTCCAAGTGACAGACCAAACAGTTAGATCACATGCAGCTTCCCAAAGGCCAAGAAAAATCTAACAATGTTCATCAAAAGAAGTATTGGCAAGAGCTTTGAGAATGGTCTTGAGTTCTGCACACTGAGCAGAGCAACAATGTCTATTTTTGGTTTTGCATAGTTGGTTCAGAGTGTCTACAGCTTCAGTAGCACAGCAGACATTACTGGGTTTCAACTTAGCCTAACCATTAGTGATTCAGACCCAGGAATTTAATGAAACCTGGACGAATCAAAGGCCCCACTGAGCCAGCAAATTTGCTTCAGGTGCTGGAATAGGAAATAAAGTTTCCTCCAAAGAGATAATTGTCATTCTTTCATTTAAAGCTCAGATGTCAATAGGGTCAGACCATCTCTGTTCTTAAATACACAATTAACATTTGCAAGCAAGGCTTATTAGGTCATCCCCACCTAGCTGGTCATTAAGTTGAGTTGACACATCCCAGAATGTGGATATCAAGCGAGAGAGTCAGAAAGCCTCCGTGGATCAGGCATTAAGTTTCTACAAGAGCCTAACAGCAAGTTAATAGCTACTTTTCAAAAAGGGGCATATGGTAGTCGTATCAGGAAAGCAACAATTCTAAAACCCTAAGGGGTGCACATTAGGTGGAGATGGCCTCCCTTTGCTAGAAATGTAAATTGTCAAAATCATCATTAACAGAGACTTGTAGCTTAAAGGAATCATTAGGTTGTGGGATCCCAAATGTACTAAACTTTCTATAGTGACTTTTCCTAGTCAGGATACTCTTCTCTGGTACTTATGGGGACAGGAAAGTACAAGCATGTAACACATCAATTTCCTGCTTTATATTCAGAAGAGACAGCAACAAAATAGTACATTGAATTGGCCCAAAGGGCCCCACCCACAAGGTCACTTTATCCTCTTTTCTCTACTGTGAAACTTGCCCAAATCCCACCAGTTTAATTTTGGTGGCCCTCCCTACATGGCCCCAAGTAAGATGGTGATTTAGATGTCTGTATCAATAAAACAACAAAAGTTGGAGTCCCTTCCCTCCCAGAAGTTCCTCTGCATACTCAAATCGAGAAGTCTGTATTTGTTTCCCCTTGGGAGCAGGGAAACTTCAGCCCTATCCATAATTATCTTTCTCCTTAAAGCTGTTGAGGTTAGGTCGAAGTTCCATGCCATTAAACAAGGCTTCATGCTTACTTTCAATTTTGCGTTGTGTGGCAGCAGTTTGCAGTTCACCTAAGCAAACTTTCAAAACTCAATATTGAGTGGCAAGGTCATCATTACTGACACCATCTACTTGAACACATTGACGTAGCAGTCATATCCACTTCACGTTCCTGCTGACGCCATGGGTCTTCTCCTTTTGGCTGATGGGCTTGATTCTCACAGCAGCAAATGTTTAAGGAGACCACATTAATCCAGAACATATGTGTCCCCATTGCTGTAATAGCTCTTAAGTTCTCCCCTGGTTTCATCATAAAGGTGAGGACTGACTGCACAAATTTATGTAGACTTGTTAGCATCATTTCTCATTCTCCAGTGGATAAATTTCATCAACATTACAAATCCAATCCAGGTAATATACCACTGAATATTAGTAAATCTTTCATCTATGGTTTAGCATAGGAGTCTATTTAAGAAATCGTCCCAAGAGAGTGAAAGCACCCTATTGCTACCAGGACTCACTAAAAAATATTCTGAGACCATTTATTGCCATGCCCAAATACATTTAAGATTGGTAGATTATGAGACGTCTAGCTCCTGGCCAAAATCCTATGTGTGATCTTTCAGGCCCACTCATAGATAATTACAGAGGCTTTACCTGGACACCCCACGGAGAAAAGTTACCCACTCCACACCAGACTTGGTACGCAGCCAACGTTCTGTAGTTTCTGAAGGGAGTTGCAGTCAAGGACTCAGCCCCCGCTGGACAGAAATGTTTTTACACATAATGGCAAGTAGGTTTATAAAGGGATGCTCAGGCTGAGGCTTTCCACAGCTTATTAATTTCTCTATGGGTTGGACCTGAGACTGACAACCGGATAATCAAGTAAATATCCATGCCAAGAGGAGAATCTGCAAAAAACTCCACACTGTTTGGGAAGTTCTCTTTAAACCTACTTAACTTTACCTGATCTGCAACCAATTCTCAAATTCCTACTTATTAGCAGGTAATGAAGGCCTGCTTATTGCCTGGTTGACCAGACAATCTGGTCAACATGTTTACTATTAGTTCCATGGACTTTCCTCGAATCCTGGTAACTGAACCACAAGGCCCTTATGCTTCCTCTTCCAGAAAGCCATGTATTTGTCTGTATGACATCCTCATAGCCAAAACTGTCAAGAACTGTGGAAGGTCTGAGATTTTACTCTTTGCTTTACTTGCAAACTATTTACCATGCCACAGTTTCATAGATGGCAGACATCATGAGACTCATTGGTCAGAGACAAAGGACTTTATTACTCAGAGCAACAGCATTATCCAGAGGATCAGCATTTTCTTATTCCAGTTCTGATCACCAATTCCCACAGATAAATGCAAAGACAGCCAGGTGACATATGCACATGCAGCAGGTTGCCTTAAAGGAGAGGAGCCTTGAACTTAGAAAAACAAATCTTATTTTATAAAGAGCAATAAATTTGCCTGCATTTTGCTCCAGCGAGATGCAATATATTTTCTAAGGATGTTTTCTATACAAATATCTTTGAAAAGACAGTCCATAACAAAGACAGTCAGTGACTCTGCTCACAAAACATGCAGAAATGTAGCGACCTATGCAGAATTATCTACCATAAAAGTGCTAAATTGCTCTCAATAAAATATGCATCGATTGTACGATTTTTTCACACTTTTAAAAATACATACCTGCCCAAAGTCTGTTAACTGGGGAAAAGACAGTCTCTCTAACAAATGGTGCTGGCATAACTGGCTATCCATCTGCAAAAAACTGAAACAAGACCCATACTTCACACCATGCACAAAAACTAACTCAAAATCGATCAAAGACCTAAATATCAGATCAAAAATGATAAAGATCATGGAAGAAAAAACAGGGACAACGCTAGGAGCCCTAATACTTGGCATAAACAGAATACAAACCATCAGTAACAATGCACAAACACCAGAAGAGAAACTACGTAACTGGGAGCTCCTAAAAATCAAACACCTATGCTCATCAAAAGACTTCACCAAAAAAGTAAAAAGACATCTACAGACTTGGAAAAAAAATTTTGGCTACAACAAATCTGATCAGTGTCTAACCTCTAAAATCTACAAGATACTACAAAACCTCAACAACAAAAAGACCACCCAATTAAAAAAATGGGCAAAGGATATGAACAGCACTTCACCAAGGAAGACATTCAGGCTGCTAACAGACACATGAAGGAATGCTCACAATCATTAGCCCTTAGAGAAACGCAAACCAAAACTACAATGAGATACCATCTCACCCCAATAAGGTTAGCATTAATCAAAAAAACGCAAAATAATAAATGTTGGAGAGGCTGTGGAGAGACTGGAATGCTTACACACTGCTGATGGGAATGTAAAATGGTACAACCACTTTGGAAATCGATCTGATGCTTCCTTAAAAAGATAGAAATAGAAGTACCATATGATCCAGCAATCCCACTCCTTGGAATATATCCTAGAGAAATAACAGCCAGCACATGAATAGATAAATGCACACCCATGTTCACTGAAGCACTGTTCACGGTAGCAAAAAGATGGAAACAACCTAGGTGCCCATCAACGGATGAACAGATAAACAAATTATGGTATATTCACACAACGGAATACTACACAATGATAAAGAACAATGATGAATCCATGAAACTTCTTATAACGTGGAGGAATCCGGAAGGCATTATGCTGAGTGAATTTAGTCAGTCGCAAAAGGGCAAATATTGTATAAGATCACTATTATAAGAACTCAAGAAAAGGTTTAAACACAGAAGAAAACATTTTTTGATGGTTACAAAGGTGGGGAAGGAGGGAGAGGGTTATTCACTAACTAGATAGTAGACAAGAATTATCTTAGGTGAAGGGAGTGACAGCACACACTACAGGGGAAGTCAGCACAACTGGACTAAATCAAAGCTAACAAGTATCCTGAATAGAACCAAACACTTAGAGGGACAGAGTAGCAGGGGGAGAGGTCTGGGGACCATGCTTTCAGGGGATATCTAGGTCAATTGGCGTAACAAAGTTTATTAAGAAAATGTTCTGCATCCTACTTTGGTGAGTGGCATTTGGGATCTCAAAAGATAGCGAGCAGCCATCTAAGATGCATCAATTGGTTCCAAACCACCTGGAGTAAAGGAGAATGAAGAAAACCATAGACACAAGGAAAGTATTAGCCAAGAGACAGAAAGGGCCACATAAACCAGAGACTGCAACAGCCTGAGACCAGAAGAACTAGATGGTGTCTGGCTACCACCAATGAGCACCCTGATGGGGAACACAATATAGAGTCCCTGTTGGAGCAGGAGAAAAGTGGGGTGCAGAACTCAAATTCTAGTGAAAAGACCAGACTTAATGGTCTGACTAAGACCGGAGGAACACCAGAGAGCACAGCCCTCGGACTCTCTGTCAACCCAACACTAAAACTATTCCCGAGGCCAACTCTTCAGTCAAAGATTAGACTGGACTATGGGACATAAAATGATACTCGTGAAGAGTGTGCTTCTTAGCTCAGGTAGATACATGAGACTAAATGGGCAGCTCCTGTCCGGAGGTGAGATGAGAAGGCAGAGAGGGTCAGGAGC
The DNA here is from genome assembly GCF_000243295.1 of Trichechus manatus latirostris. Taxonomy (NCBI): domain Eukaryota; kingdom Metazoa; phylum Chordata; class Mammalia; order Sirenia; family Trichechidae; genus Trichechus; species Trichechus manatus. The sequence goes on along the minus strand of NW_004444164.1, from coordinate 1,469,588 downwards.
TGGTTGAACGGACACAGGAAACCAGGGGTGGAAAGGAGGAATGTGTTTTCACAGTATAGGGAGAACACTTAGGGTCACATAACAATGTATGTATAAATTTTTGTATGAGAGACTAACTTGAATTGTAAACTTTCACTTCAAGTACAATAAAATAAAATAAAAAAAAATACATACCTGATTACATTTCTTAAAGGTATTAGTCACAAAATAAATGATGTAACTAAAAAGAAAAATAATACAGTAATATTTCTAACAGAAAGTGTGCAAAGCAATGTAATTTCCTGTCCTCCCCCCATGCGTCTGTCAGTTTGTCATACTGTGGTGGCTTGTGTGTTGCTGTGATGCTGGAAGCTCTGCCACCAGTATTCAAATACCAGCAGGACCCATGGCGGACAAGTTTCAGCTGAGTTTCCAGACTAAGACAGACTAAGAAGAAGGACCTGGCAGCTACTTCTGAAAAGAATTAGCCAGTGAAAACTTCATGAATAGTAACAGAACATTGTCTGATATACTGCTGGGAGTTGAGCCCCTCAGGTTGGAAGGCACTCAAAATACAACTGGGGAAAAGCTGCCTCCCAAAGTAGAGTCATCCTTAATGACATGATGGAGACAAACTTTGCAAACTTTAATTTGCTGATGTGGCACAACTCAAAATGAAAGAGCTGCAGATATCCATTAACAATAGGAATGTGGAATGTACGAAGTATGAATCTAGGAAAATTGGACATCATCAAAAATGAAATGGAACTTATAAACATCAATATCCTAGGCATTAGTGAGCTGAAATGGTCTAGTACTGGCCATTTTGAATCAGACAATCATATGGTCTATTGTGCCAGGAATGACAACTTGAAGAGGAATGGCATTGCACTCATCGTCAAAAGAACACTTCAATATCTATCCCGAAGTACAATGCTGTCACTGATAGGATAATATCCATAGATCTACAAGAAAGACCAGTTAATACAACTATTATTCAAACTTACGCACCAACCACTAAGGCCAAAGGTGAAGAAATTGAAGATTTTTACCAATTTCTGCAGTCTAAAATTGATCGAACTTGCAATCAGGATTCACTCATAATTACTGGTGATTCGAATGTGAAAGTTGGAAACAAAGAAGAAAGATTGATAGTTGGAAAATATGGACTTTGTAATAGAAATGATGCTGAAGATCGTGTGACAAAATTTCACATGACTAATGAATGACTGTTTCATTGCAAATACCATTTTTCAACAACATAAACGGTGGCTATACACATGGACCACACCAGATGGAATACACAGGAATCAAATCAACTACATCTGTGGAAACAGACAATGGAAAAATTCAATATCATCAGTCAGAACAAGGCCAAGGATTGAGTGCAGAACAGACCATCAATTTCTCATATGCGAGTTCAAGTTGAAGCTGAAGAAAATTAGAACAAGTCCACCAGAGCCAAAGTATGACTCTGAGTATTTCCCACCTAAATTTAGAGACCATCTCAAGAATATTTGACTCATTAAACACTAATGACTGAAGACCAGACAAGTTGTGGAATGACATCATGGACATCATACGTAAAGAAAGCAAGAGGTCATTAAAAACACAAGAGAGAAAAAAAGACCAAAATGGATGTCAGAAGAGACTCTGAAAGGTACTCTTGAATGTGGAGTAGCTAAAGAAAACAGAAGAAATGATGAAGTAAAAGAGCTGAACAGAATCAAAGTGCAGCTCCAGAAGACAAAGTAAAGTATTATAATGACATGTGCAAAGACCTGAAGATAGAAAACCAAAACAGAAGAACACACTCGGCATTTCTCAAGCTGAAAGAACTGAAGAAAATATTCCAGCTTCAAGTTGCAAAACTGAAGGATTCTACATGGAAAATATTCAATGATGCAGGAAGCATCAAAAGAAGATGGAAGGAATACAGAGAATCACTATACCAAAATGAATTGGTCAACATTCAGCCATTTCAGGAAGTAGCATATATAATCAGGAACCAATGGTACTGAAGGAAGATGTCCAAGCTGCACTGAAGGCATTGGTGAAAAACAAGGCTCCAAGAATTGATGGAATACCCACTGACATGTTTCAACAAATAGATGCAGCACTGGAAGTGCTCACGCATCTATGCCAAGAAATTTGGAAGACAGCTACCTGGCCAACCGACTGGAAGAGATCCATATTTATGCCTATTCCAAAGAAGGATTATTCAACCGAATGAGGAAATCATTGTACAATACCATTAATATCACACTTAAGTAAAATTTTGCTACGACCATTCAAAAGTGGCTGCAGCAGTACATCGACAGGTAACTGCCAGAAATTCAAGTCGGATTCAGAAGAGGAAGAAGGAGGGTTATCATTACTGATGTCAGAAGGATCCTGACTGAAAGTAGAGAATACCAGAAAGATGTTTACCTGTGTTTTAGTGACTATGCAAAGGCATTCAACTGTGTAGATCATAACAAGTTATGGGTAACATTGTGAAGAATGGGAATTCCGAAACACTTAACTGTGCCCATGCGGAACTTATACATAGATCAAGAGGCAGTCATCAGAACAGAACAAGGGGATACTGAGTGTTTTAAAGTCAGGAAAGGTGTGCGTCAGGGTTGTGTCTTTTCACCATACTTACTCAATCTTTATGCTGAGTAAATAATCCAAGAAGCTGGACTATATGAAGAAGAACGAGACATCAGGATTGGAGGAAGACTCATTAACAACCTGCATTATGCAGATGACACAACTTTGCTTGCTGAAAGTGAAGAGGACTTGAAGCACTTACTGATGAAGAACAGAGACTACAGCCTTCAGTATGGATTACCCTTCAACATAAAGAAAACAAAAATCCTCACAACTGGCCCAATAATCAACATCAGGATAAACAGAGAAAAGATTGAAGTCGTCAAGGATTTCATTTTACTTGGATCCACAATCAACATCCATGGAAGCAGCAGTCAAGAAATCAAAGGACGCATTGCATTGAGCAAATCTGCTGCAAAAGATCTCTTTAAAGTGTTAAAAAGCAAAGATGTCGCCTTGGAGACTAAGTTGTGCCTGACCCAGGCCATGGTGTTTTCAATTGCCTCATATGCACGCGAAAGCTTGACGGACAATGAATAAGGAAGACCGAAGAACTGATTCCTTTGAATTATGGCGTTGGTGAAGAATATCGAATATACCATGGACTGCCAAAAGAATGAACAAATCTGTCTTGGAAGAAGTACAACCAGAATGCTCCTTAGAAGCAATGATGTTGAGACTTGTCTCGCATACTTTGGACATGTCATCAGGAGAGATCTATCCCCAAGAAGGACATCATGCTTGGTAAAGTAGAGGGTTATCGAAAAAAAGGAAAAACCTGGGCAAGACAGATTGCCACAGTGGTTGCAACAATAGGCTCAAGCATAACAATGATTGCAAGGATGATGCCAGACCAAACTTGTGGCCGCTGAGTCGATTCCAACTCATAGACAGAATAGAATTGCCCCACGGGGTTTCCAAGAAGCAGCTGTTGGATTCAAACTGCCAACCTTCGGGTTAGCAGTCATAGCTCTTAACCACTGCGTCACAGGCTCCTCAAGTATAGCACTCTCCAAAAAATCCTTCTCTCTGATCGAGTCAAAGTCAGTTACTCCATTTTTAAACATTTATTGAACAAATGATCTCAACTAGACACAGAATTATGTATGTATTATCATACAAACTTCACGCTGTGAGCTTTTATTTTAAATTTAAGCATTCTTTTTTCCAGGAAACTCTGAGCTCCCCTAGGCTTTTGTACCCCCAGAAGGTTTACAGCAATGAAAGTGTACAAACATATGGTAAGAGTTAAAAAATTATCATTGACTAGTAGTTGAACCAGATGTAGCCTTCAGAGACTCATAGGTATGGCGGTACATGTGAACACACTCTTGGATTGATTTTTGTAATTTTTTTTATGTTTTCTCTTCAAGATATATACATTAGAGTGAAAAATTTATTCATTAGTATTCTAAATTAATTACATTCACTTTTTTCCCTAGGTCGTCCACAGTAGTTTATAGTAGATTAATACATCCAGTCTTCTTTAGGTGCTTTTTCACATGATTCTCATCAAATAATTAGCAGCAAAGAAATTTTTGGCATCATCTGATCTGTGATATGACCCTGAAACATAACACCTGTTTTAGTTTCTAGTGTTATAACATAACCAGGTCTGTTCACCCACAATAAAAACAGGTCAGACTAGATGATCCCTAAGATCTTTTGTAGCTCCAAATTATACTGCAATTATAATGATGATAATAAACCAACAGTATCTGTTTTTTGCTATGGTGCTTTTACATTAACCCCTTTCATATGTTTATTCTTTGGCTAATTAGTAGACTTCAGGGAATTGTTTATTATTTGATTTCAGTATGTATTAACTGCCATTTATATTTTGAGTAATGAATTCAAATTACTATTTAAGTTTAAATTTAAGTAAAGTATAAAAATATCATGTGTTGTGGTTTTGGTATAGCAACATATTTATGAACAAATAATACCTGCATATTCAAATTACAGAAAATAGTATAATTAAGAATCATACTTACAAAACCAAAAGATGAATTCCTGAAGGGAATATTATTTTTGTACTTCACATTTTGTGATTTAAAAAAGTATTGGGATTATTTCTGGAAGGATAACAAATTTCTTGGAGCAGGGATATTTTAAGGAGATTAACTGAATTCATGTGCTCCACCAGTTCCCTCAAAAGTAGAAAAAAAAATGATCACACACCACATATAACTATATGCAGCTGTACCTTATATGTTGCTAGAAAATCAGATTAAAACTAGATATTTATAGGCAAGGTCTGAATTTTTCTCCTGCAATAGCTTATAGCTGCTAATTCATCAAGTTGGTAGCCAGCTTAGAAATGCGGACTTGTGAGCTGCATTAAAAAATCTAAGACTCACTAAAAGAGAAATGTTAAGCAATTTAAGCTAATGTTAATTATGAGAAATCTATCTGAATAATTCACGGTCAAAAGTAAATATTCTACCTCCTGCAATGCCATGTACTTCAAAGGGAAAAGGAAGTATATAATAATAACAACAATAAAAAAATAGGAGCCTTAAATCCATAGAATCCTTTGTAACCATGGATAAAATGCTTTGTGCATAAAGTAAAGCTTTTGAATGTCTTTCATACAAGAAAAAAATTTAAAAAGCCTTTATCCTTTGAAACAGATCATTTAAAATGGACTTTCTTAGACAACCGTGTAATGGGCTAGAATAGAAAATACAAACCTTGGGGGTTTTATTAACAAATGTCCCAGAGAAGACAGACAAAACAATCTAAATTGTGAATAATACTCAATTTTACTCTTAAAATTGAGAAACGTACATAAACAAAAGCATATGAAATATGTAAATTCATTTATTTTTAACACAAGGTCACTATAACCTCTTCTTCAGCCTATAGTTGTGCAATGTGTCAACACAACCTACTATTTACAGTTAATTTTCTATAAAAAACTGAAAATCCACATAATTTTTAAGTATTTTGAGATCTGGTTTAGAAGTTCTAGAAAGCTATCCTCCACTTCCTGCAGATTTAATTAAAAATCATGCTCCTTAATTTGTAAAGATTGGCATTTGCATAGAAACTACAGCTATGGAAAGACCAGTGAAATCATGAAGAAAGATGAAGGCACCTAACTTGCCAGGCAGAGCAGCCAAGACAACTCACAGGTCATTGTGCTGGCAGATATCTATGCTAGATGGCTCCAATAACCAACACACTGCCTTGCATACAATATCAATGACCTTTTTTGGAAAAATAAAGAAGAACATAAACATTTGCTGTGTTATTTTGATTAATGTTTTATAAATAATTCTGTTAGGTAAAACTCCCATGATAAAAGAAGGAAACAATAACATGAAAAGATGGTGCTGTTATATATTTTAATTTTCACCTGATTAAAAGAAAAAAAAAACTGGAAAGGTTGTCATTACACCAGATCATCCTCAAGTTATTAAAACAGTATCATAATATTACAATTAGCTAAAATGAAATTAATGAGCACTATCTACCAGGAACTGTTTCAAGTGCTTTTCATATATTGATGTAATTAATTTTCACAAAAAATCCCAGAGAAAATTACTATCGCTATCCTCATAGTCTATGTGATGAAAATTTAAAAACACAGAAATATTAAGTCAATTGACCAAGATCAAACTGGAACTAGCTTTCAACCCTAGAATATCTGACTTACTGATACTATGTGCTTATTCACTACACTAAAATGCAGACTCGTTGCTATGGATTGAATTGTGTCTCCACCCTCCACCACCCCCGCCCCCAAAATATGTGTTGCATTTCTGGCCTGTGTGCCTGGGAACGTGATCCTGTTTGGCAACAGAGTTTCTCTTTTGTTATCTTAATGAGATCATGCAAGTACAGGATGGATCCTAAACCTAATCACTTTTGAGTTATAAAAAGACCAGAATAAACACAGATAAACACACACAATGGAAAACAGATGCCATGTGAGAATCATCTACAAGCCCAGGAATGCCAAGGAACACTCAGGGCCACTGACAAGGAAGGAATAGACAACATGGCTGAAATCCTGATTGGGCCTTGCAGACTCCAGAATGCTGAGAAAATAAACTTCTGTTCTTTAAAGCCACCCGCTTGTGGTATTTGTGTTACAGAAGCACTGGATAACTAAGACATTCCTTGAGTGGGATTTTCTTCTGTTTCTTTTTTTGTTTCGTTTTGTTTTCTGTTTTTTCCCAAATGAAATATTTATCATTACTTCTAGAACACAATTTTCAGATATTTGTCTGTTTATTCTATTCTATGTTCCTTTCCCTCATCATTTTGCTTTTATAGTGGTTAGATAATTACCATGATTCCCTTTTATATTTTATCTCAACTTTTTTTCAAGTTGGCAATTCTATCAATATCATATAATTGCTCTGATATAGTGTGCCTGAATATTACTTAGCCTTCCATATTGATTGTTTACCTGTTGCTAAGAGCTTCACTTTAAAGATGTGGTATTATTGTATGCTCGAAGGTTTAAAAAAAAAAAAGTTTTGTTTTTGATGATTTATATGTATGTTTCATTGTTCATCAATTTATTAAATTAAGAAAACATTTAATAAATTTCAGATATCATTAAAAATGTAAAACCAATACTAGTAAAATGGTTTAGAAGTATTAAGCTAAACATAAATTATCTGAGTCAAAGAGGCCCAAAAGGCTATGAGTTATTGAAAATGATCTCTCTTCACTTTGTCATCTTACAACAGATGATTCCAAGTTGGCTACATGTTGTTTCTAAGAATATCTACTTACTTTTTTCAGTTAGTTAAATGGTTATGTATAAGATTAATGAAATACCCTAGATTGTGTCATTTATATTTACCTTGCACTATTTATGAGTTGCAATTGACTTGACAGCAACGGGTTTGGTTTTTTTTTTTTTTTTTTTTGGTGTATGATAAAAACCCATTGCCACTGAGTTGATTCTGACTCATAGAGACCCTATAGGACAGGGTAGAACTGCCCCATACAGTTTCCAAGGAGCAGTTGAGGGATTTGAACTGCCGACCTTTTGGTTAGCAGCCAAGCTCTTAACCACCCTGTGCCACCAGGGCTCCAATAAAAATATAAGTTAAGTAAAATAAACCTGAACCTCAAATGAGTTGTTTAAAATACACTATCATCTTGATTCCAAAGTGATTAAAATACGGACATCTTCATCTTCATTTGTTATAAAAAAAAACCTGGATAGAAAATAGTTTTTGATAAAATTTCTATTTGGAAATAGAATTGAAATTTTAAAAATGAAATGGGAATGACCAATAATAATAACATTATGAATATACTGTCTTGATAGATTTGCTATTGCCATTACTTTAAATCTTAATGTTACTATAGCTATGAATATTGAACTGCTTTACTGGTAACCAAGGTTTAAATCATTCTCATGATTCCTTTTATACCTACACTGAGCTTTATTATTTTTGTTTTGAAATTCAATTTTTGGCCAAGACTACTAATTTAAAAATTTGATAAAATGCTGCAGTATGCAAGAAATAATTATTCTAAATACTATTAATCTCACAACAATATGCTAGAAGAAGAATTAATGCAATGATAATCTCACGGGTGTAATTGATATTAGTACGGTCCTAACACATTGCAAAAATGTTCATTCACTTATCAGTTATGATTATCTAATAGGAGTATTTAAACATGCATTTAGTTTAAACATGACTAAGTGTAAAAGAATGCAATCACCTTTCCGCTCATAACACATTCAGATTCTGTCACCCAATCCAGCACTTGTTAATATATCTATGCTTTTCTAATTCTCCAAGTATTTTAAAATGGTAAACATCCTACAGTGTAAGAGGCTTTCACTAATGTTATTGAGAAATAATTTGGTGTCAACTAACATGGCAATAGAATTTGAATGGGAAGAAGAATTTTAAGGCAGTAAGTAGACTTGACAGGTGCAACAGTTAAGAGGTCAGCAGCTAACCGAAAGGTTGGCAGATCTAACCCACCATCTGCTTTGTAGGAGAAAAGATCTGGCAATCTGTTCTAGCAAAGATTACAGCCTAGGAAACTCTATGGGGCTAGTCTATTCTGTCTTATAGGGTCACTCTGAGTTGGAATCAACTTGATGACACAACACACAACAGACTTGATAGGAATGGGTGATAAGGGAGAGCTGGAGTCAAGAATACTGCTCAAAAATCAGATTTGGGCTCCACTGTGGTAGGGCTTACTATATAAAAAATACAGAGGAATGAATTTAAACTTTCTGTGGAACAGTCAAGTGGGATGTGTCCCAGAAGTTGGATGCTCAGATTTGGAGTTCAGAAGATCATTCTGGCCTGGGGTAACCAGCGCATGCATGGTAAGTTGAAACAAGAAAAGTAAATGAGAACAATGAAAATATTATGGAGTGTAAGGGAGAAAAAGGCAGAAGACCATTCTGACAACCAACATTCAAAATGTGATTGGGCTTTGTCATGGATTGAATTGTGTCCCCAAAAAAATCTGTCAACTTGGCTAGGTCTAGGTCATGATTCCCAGTATTGTATGATTGTCTACCATTTTATCACCTGATGTGATTTCCTTATGTGTTGTAAATGCTATCACTATGATGTAATAAGATAGATTAGTGGCAGTTATATCAATGAGGTCTACAAGATTAAGTAGTGTCTTAAGCTAACCTCTTTTGAGATATAAAAGAGAGAAGTGAGCAGAGACATGGGGATCTCATACCACCAAGAAAGCAGTGCCGGGAACAGAGTGCATCCTTTGGACCTGAGGTTCCTGCGCTGAGACGCTCCCAGATCAAGGAAAGTCTAATGCATCACAAGGACCTTCCTCCATTGCTGACAGAGAAAGAAAGACTTCCCCTGGAGCCAGTGCCTTGAATTCAGACTTCTAGCCTACTGGATTGTGAGAGAATAAACTTCTCTTTGTTAAAGCCATCCACTTGTGGTTGTTATAGCAGCACCAGATGACTAAGACAGGCCTAGAAAAGTCTACATGGAAATTTAGATGAATTAACAAGAGAACAAAAACTAGAAGTGAGTAGTGCTACAGAATCCAGGGGAGACATTAATTAATGTAATAAAGTTCCAAAGAGTTGTGAAGGAATGAATTCTGGAACTCAGAGCCATTAATCTCAGGACAGGAAAAAAAAACAACTTCCTTTGTGAGTGTGGAAGAGTAATTGAAATGAACAGGTATAGATCAACTTGTAGGGATAAATAAACTTGTAGGTGTTTTCAAAAATAAAAAAAGAATACAATATACGTTTCTCAACCACATGGATATATACTGGTTGGATGGAGTAATGCTGCACTGTTTCCTTTTATCATCAATAATTTATTTGATAATCTAAGGTTTGCTTATTTGTTTGTTTGTTTTCTGTATCAGTTACCGACATATGCTCAGATGGTATTAGGGTTCCAAGCATTTTTCAAGATTAACACAATCTCTGACATTTCATAACTTTGTGTTTAAAATATGTGAAGAAACTACATTTAAACTTGAATGATATGTTTAACATCTTAAGTAAATCATAAGCTTGACTTTTTAAATTTCAATTGCCTTCATCATCTATAAGCCACTACTTAAAACATAATGCCCAAACATGAGCACAACAAAGCTCATTATGATGAGATTTTTGGGAACAATGCCATTAAACAAAGAAATATATGAGACCTCTTTGTAAATGAGAGTACTGTGAGATGAACATTTTTTTCTTCTTCTGTAACTAGACTTTTTTTTTTTTTGTAATGTGAACAGGAATAAACCAAACCAAACCCGTTGCCATCGAGTCGATTTCAACTCATAGTGACCCTACAGGACAGAGTAGAACTGCTCAGTAGCGTTTCCAAGGAGCAGCTGGTGGATTCGAATTGCAGACTGCTCGGTTAGCAGCTGTAGCTCTTAACCACTGTGCCACCAGGGCTCCAACACATCGTTATACTGTACACTCTGTAGAAAGTATTAGCATATTTCCAGAAATTCCCTGGTAGTCTGAAGACAAAGAGAATTAATTTTGTTAATGGTAAAAAGGGGTTCAGTAAGTTAAAAATTAAAAACAAAAAATCCAATATAAATCAGTGATTATCATACTATTCAATAGAAGCTAAGACATATTGGTTGGGTTTCAGAAGTTCCACAATGTTTATCAATGTAATTCTTTTTAAATGAAGAGGGTATTTTTGTTTGTTTTTGCCTTTCTTTTTATATCTATAGTTCCCAATGCAGAGGGTTGAGGGTGTGCTGAATGAACAAGTTCACCTTGTCTAAACTATACTTAACCAAAGACGTTAAGCTACCAGCTCCTCCAGCTTCTGGCAAGCATAGTAATTTTCTTTTGCAGCCTCTTATTTGGTAGCAGGGCCTAATGAGGGGCCAGAGAGGTAGGCTGAGCAGGCTAGGCTAAGGGACTATCCCCAATTCTAGAAGAACACCCTGACTCTGAGATACCACATAAAATATCTTTTTTCCTGTAGCTAAAAAAAAATTACAATCCAGTAATTTATGTAAATGGAAGAGGTATATTTTTTTCTGAGATCTTGACATTCTTTCTGTTTTAGTAGATTCTAAATAAATGCCCCACCACTCGTCAGTCAGCTTGTTGTACTGTGGTGGTTTGCGTGTTGCTATGATGCTGAAAGCTGTGCCACCATATTTCAAATACTAGCAGGGTCACCCATGGTGGACAGGTTTCAACTGAGCTTCCAGACTAAGACAGACTAGGAAGAAGGACCTGGCAGTCTACATCTGAAAAAACTGACCAGTGAAAATCTTATGAATAGCAGCAGAACACTGTCTAATACACTGCCAGAAGATCAGCCCCTCAGGTTGGAAGGTACTCAAAATACGACTGGGGAAGAGGAGCCTCCTCAAAGTAGGGGAGACCTTAATGACATACATGGAGTCTAGCTTTTGGGACCTTCATTGCTGACACTGCACAACTCAAAATGAAAAGAAACAGCTGCAAATATCCATTAATAATTGGAATGTGGAATGTATGAAGTATGACTCTCAGAAAACTGGAAACTATCAGAAATGAAATGGAACACACAAAGATCGATACCCTATGCATTAGTGAGCTGAAATGGACTGGAACTGGCCATTTTGTATCACACAACCATATGGTCTATTATGCTGGGAATGACAAATTGAAGAGGAATGGCATCACATTCATCATCAAAAAAGAACATTTCAAGATCCATCCTGAAGTACAAGGCTCTCAGTGATAAGATAATATCCATATGCTTACAAGGAAGACCAGTAAATATTATTATTCAAATTTACACACCAGTCAGTAATGCCAAAGATGAAGAAATTGAAGATTTTTACCAACTACTACAGTCTGAAATTGATCAAACATGCAATGAAGATGCATTGATAATTACTGGTGATTGGAAAGCAAAAGTTGGAAATAAAGGAGAAGGATCATTAGATGGAAAATATGGCCTTGGTGATAGAAATGACTGGAGATCGCATGTTAGATTTTTGCAAGACTAATGACTTATTCACTGCAAATACCTCTTTTCAACAATACAAACAGTGACTCTATACGTGGATCTCATGAGATGGAATACACAGGAATCAAATTGACCACACCTGGGGAAAGAAATTATGTAGAAGCTCAATATTATCAGCAAGACCAAGCCCGGGGCTAACTGTGGAACAGACCATCAATTGCTCATAGGCAAGTTCATGTTGAGGCTGAGGAAAATTAGAGCAAGTCTACGAGATCCAAATTAGGACACTGAGTACATCCCTCTCGAATTTAGAAACCATCTTAAGAACAGATTTGATGCACTGAACACTAATGACCAAGACCAGACAAGTTGTGGAATAACATCAAGGATATCATAAATGAAGAAAGCAAAGGTCATTAAAACAACAGGAAAAAAAGAAAAGACCAAAATGGATGTCAGAAGAGATTCTGAACAAGGGCATATAGTGTGGTTTAAAGTCAGGAAAGGTGTGCACCAGGGTTGTATTCTTTCACCATACTTATTCAATCTGTATGCTGAGCAAATAACCCAAGAAGATGGACTATATGAAGAAGAATGTGGTATCAGGATTGGAGGAAGACTCATTAACAACCTGTGATATGCAGATGACACAACTTTGCTTGGTGAAAACGAAGACTTGAAGCACTTACTGATGAAGATCGAGGACTACAGTCATCAGTATGCACTGGATCTCAACAAACAGAAAACAAAAATCTTTACAACTGGACAATAAGCAACTTCATGATAAACAGAAAGCGTGTATCCCTGGTTACCAGGTGCTCTGTCTCCTGTTGGGAGCTCCATGAAGTTGCCTTCCTGTATTCCCCGTCTGCTGTTCTTGGTGGCTGAGGTCCAAGAGGGCAAATCTGTGCCATGTTAGCTAGTAGGGGACCTCCACTCCGTAGTCCTTCTCATTCTCTGTTCTCTGTCAGTTTCTTATTCCATTTGGTGCTTGATTGAGTTCTTTATTTGATGCTTAGGGTTCCAGGATTGACATTTGTATCAGTTTTACTTAGTTTTTCAGGTTTTTGCTGTAGAACGACAGCATGGTGCTTCTGTCTATAGTGCCATGCTGGTTTTGCCTCAGAAATATTTTTTATTTCAGTCTATTTTAAATAAATCAAGAGTAAGATGGTGTGGCAGCTAATATGATATCATATAATTTGTAGATGTTGCACAAGAACAGCTGGACATGTTAAATAATGAGAACTAAAGCCCTCTCATTTAATGCCTCTAATGTTCTTTTCCCATTAGTCCCTCTACCATCTCTGCAAAAAAGGGTACCCCACTTAAAGAGCCATCTCAAATGCCTTTTGCTATAAAAAAAATTTCCTAACCACCCCGACCCCATCAGAACTCTTCTCCCTTATCTCTTTATCCATAGAATTTTTTAATTTTCCTACATAGCACACACCACATTTATGTTTATACATAGGAACAAATATGTCTTATTATCTTAGGAAGAAGTTCAACACTCCATGAGAAATGTCATCAAATCCTTCACTTAAAAGATGTTTTTTATATTGTCTCAAAAATATACAAAGAAAAGATTCTAAGTACCCCTTATTTACTTTATTGAAAATATTTAAACAAATGTTCACTATTTACTGCTGAATATTGTTAGGTTGCACAGTTATTATTGTTTCTGCTTATATAGTGACTGAGATTTGTGGACCTAAAATGGAAAATAAGGACTGGGGTCATTACAACTTTATGTTCCTTCTTTCAAACTGAACCCCAGTTTAGCTGTGTGACCTTAAGCAAATTATTTAGTCTCTCAGTGCCTCCATTTTCTCATATGTAAAATGAGTATAATAGAATTATTATGTGAATTAATGAGTTAATATTTGTAAGCTCAGTGCAATAGTGTTTAATAAATAAATATCTTAGTTTCATATTTACTTTAAATAATAATGTATATTTACTTGCAATTATCCAGGGCAAATCCATAAATCTACATATTAACAAAATTAATTTACACAAATAACTCAGAAGTCATCTCTTGTTTGAAACTATTGATGCCATTTTGAGCCTGGTTCATTCCAGTCAGACTGCCGAGTATACAGTGATGCCCCTCTACTCTAACAAAACCTCTGGCAAGTAAAAGCAGAGCAGACTGAAGACTGAAAAGATAGAAGGATGCCTGTGGCTATAGTGATCTCCTTGCAGAATCAGGGCAGAAGAAGTGAATAAACCAGTGAAAGGGGAATTAAGTTTTTAGGGAACATATAGCTGGGACTAATTGCAGTTCCACTCTAATACTCAAAAGAGATTTTAGTTAGCGTTCTGGAGTGAACTGTGTTCCCCAAAAAGTTATGTTGAAGTTCTTCCCCTTCTATCTGTAAATATGACTCTGGAAATAGGGTTTTCTTTTGTTACATTAAGGAGAGCATACTGAAATAAGGTGGGTCCCATATCTAATCCTTTCTGAGGGATGTCTTATAAAAAAAGCAGAATCCATACAGACATACACAGGGAAAGACACCATTTAAGGCACCATCTGCAAGCCATGGAATCCCAAGGCATACCTGGGGCTACCAACAAGGAAGGACCCTCCCCTAGAGCAGATGCCCTGAGCTGGACTTCTAGCTTCCAAAACTGTATTTTGATACAGCAGTCCTAGCAAAATAGAAAACTATATGAGCTCATTTTAAACAGCTTATACCCTTTTGCTTCTCTGACTCAAGCAATTTATATATAACTTAATATGTCTAGAGCATTTTACTAGCATTGTTTTAACCTTAAAGATGATCTCTGAAAAACTCTAAAAATTTCATATATATTTTTAACTGGATGATTTTATATTAAACATATGCCATTTTGGCATTTTGAATTATTTATCACCAAAAACCCCTCTATTCTGTTACTCCCTTTCAAGAACAGTGAAGAGTCTGAGATTTTCCTACATGTGTTATATTATCTGTCCAAAATTTAGTTGCATGGATTTTGACAGCATGCATGAGATCCCTGGGTCAGAGATAAGAGATTTTATTACTCATAGCAGTAGCAGTAACCAGTGTCAGCATTTGCATGGGTTCTTTGAACCCTATTTTCCACAGGGCCAGATGATACCTGCGCATGCACTTGGGTACACAACAAGAGAGGAACTCGAGGCTTAGATAACCTGAATCTTTTACAATGGGTAGTAGCCTGCCTGAATTTTGCCCCAGAGAGAGTTTATTACAGTGGAAAGTAAACAAACTTGCCCTTTGCTCTGGACTGACACTGTATCATCGAAGACAGATTTTGTTCTATACAAAAATCTTTGAAAAGGTAGTCTGAAACAAGGCAGTCAGTGCCTCTGTTCACAACACGTGTAGAAACACAAGGCACCCATGGAGAATTATTTCCCAATACCCTCTGGCCATATAAAAATGCAGATTGATTAAGAGTTTATTCTAAATCCATCTTGACACCTCGGCCTTCTTGTTCCATGTACAGGTAATCCAAAATTCCCAGAAAAATAGCCAAAGAGGAAAAACAGAAGAAAATAAGTTGAACATATCTTTAAGCTAGATACTGTAGAGCAGATGAAAAAAGGAGAGCTGGAGAAGAAACTCAGGTTAAGGAGATATGAAATACATGTCACTTGAAATGGTTGCTACCAATTATTGAATACCCAATATATGCTGAGACCTGAAAGAATATTAAACCATTAACAAGCTTTATCTCATGTAATCCTCACAAATACACACATACATTTACACACATATATGTTATTTCTACTTTGCAGATGAAGCAACTGAGACATAATTATGTGATATGTCACACAATGGTAATATCAGTATTTGAACCCAGAATTTTAAAAACTTATTTTTTAACTGTAGTTCTGAACTATTTCCCTGCTGCCACAGAAAGCACTGTATATGTTTGAAGAGTGCCTGTTCTTGTAAATGAAAACTATAGATTGTCATGTTTTAGGATTTGGATTCATTTGACTCATTTCCAGAAACTTAGATTCAAAGTATGTTGAGTTAAAGTCACCTGCAGGTTCTTCAAAGCTTTCACCTGCACAAAATGAACTATGGATATTTCAGTCTGCAGAGTCATGCAAACTAGTATAGTAAAAACCATTCTATTTTGTTTGTCATGGTTATGGTATCAGAGTAAATGAAAATATTATAATGAAAGAGCACTGTAAACAAATTTAATTAACTATTAAAGTTGAGTACTGCATTGAAAACTCACATTATTTATTTCTGAAGGAATATGGTATTTTCTGTAAGGAAAGTCATATTCATTACGTTGGTCATGATCAAGTAGGGATGGGTGAATGCTGGCAGGAAGACAGCTATGAAGAACTCCTTGCTGCCAAATGGAATCTTGGCCCTTATCAGATAAAAGATCATGAAAAGTGAGAAAGCCTCTAGGTTTTCAAGCTTCCTGTTTTACAGATTAAACATATGCTGCACAAGTGATGTTTTCTGGTCATATAAGTGTAGATTATTGATTAAATAAACTACCCCCACAAAACTATAGTCAGAGTTTGAGTTTCCCTATAAATTAGCATATTCCCATGTCCTCTAGGGGTGATATGCTCAGTATATATAAGCTACTGGTACTAGCAAATAAACAAGACGTACTGCACAAACCTTAATGTTTTCCAAAAGTAGTTATAAAAAATAATATGTTTATAGTGGTTTACAATTTTTAAAACATTCTCACATACTATGCTTTTAGTCAAAATGGCTTTATTAGCATTACTCCCCCACTTGAATAATGTGAACTAATGATTGTTTACACAGTTTCCTCTCCCTGGAATGATCTTCCCTTTGTGTTACTCCCATCCAAATCTTACTATCATCTCTTCCATTAATCCTTTCAGTGGCATTTAGGTCTGTCATTTATACCTCCTCTCTGAATTCAAAATATATCTTGCTTTAAGATGCTCATTTGGCAAATGAACATGTGATGTCATATGACATCCAATTACTGTCATCACGTTTTTATTTAACTCTCTTTTTATGAATTTTGGAGACTATATCTCCAGCTGTATTTTGAATACCTTATCAATGAAGTGAGCATCAATAATTCCTGGCTTCCTGGTCTAAGTGCCTTATGAAATATTTAACACATATTTACTGATTATTGTTTTTGATTAAGCAATCATAACCTACTTGCCAATGAACAGAGTAAAGAATGATAATGCCTCTGTTTCACTTGTTTTGATTTTATTATCTTAAATTATAGACAACTAAAACTTCATTTTTGCTGTCACAAAGTCTTCAAATTTGTTTTCTCTTAGTTTTGATTTTCTGCATAAAACATCACATAACCTATATTTTAATAACATAATCCATATATTTTGTTATAATATGATAAATTAGGAAATAAACATTAACATGAAATACTAATTCAATCTTTTTTGCTACTGAAACGTATTTAAGATGCACTTTAAAATGCAGTCCACGAATAATTCTCAAGTACTGGATGCATTTTGTTCAAATTATTATTAGAAAGACAATAACTAACATTTATTGAGAATCCTTTTGTACTAGGCACTATTTCTAAGTACTTTCCATGTATTAAATAATATCTATGATTTCAGACTTCAGGTCAGGAAAATTTGTTTAACTAATCTGGCCAATGTCATACAGCTAATTAGTAGTGATACGCGATATATGAGCAGGCAAGGCGATGTGACTCCAGACAGAATCTCTTTGACTAAACTGGTATGTGTACTTTCGTTTTTTTCTTTTTTATCTAATGTGATAAAAGATTTGAGACCATGAAAATGTGTACTAGATAAAAGTAAACAAAATCTTCAGAAAAAAAAAGGAATCACCCATTGAGGTGATTATTTGACATATTGTATTATTTACTTGGAGCCCTGGTTGTGCAGTCGTTAAGGGTTTGGCTGCTAACCAAAAGGCTGGCAGTTTGAATCTACCAGCTGCTCTTTAGAAACCGTATGGGGTAGTTTTACCCTGTCCTACAGGGTCGCTATGAGTTGGAACCGATTAGACGGCAATGAGGTTTTTTGTTTGTTTGTTTTAATTATTATTTCCTTATTTTCAAAACATCTTTCATCAAAATTATGAAGTTCTTGTTTGTCTCTTTGTTTTCTTACTTACAACTCAGCTAAGAACCAAGCCTCAACTAAGAACGAAGAGATACCTGACCAAGGTTCAATTGATTAGGTTTTAAAGTCGTGAATTCCATGAAGGACCTCATATAATTTTTTGAGGCACTTCATATAAGGTTGTTTTCATTGTTGGGATAATGATTTTTAATGGTAACAACAGGGGTAAATTGTTCTTCTGTCTGATCACAATATTTTGAGCTTTACTGTGTGGAACTTGCTTTCAACAAGGCTTTAACAGTTGAGAAGCAGGAAAACCCTTTTACTTTTTACTGTCTAGTAAAGGAGTCTGCCTGATCATTGTGATTGACCTTCTAAATTGTATCAATAAGAAAGAAGCAGTAACATTCATTCTTCCATTAGTGATCATTCTTTTTGTGACACAAACCATGATTTGTCAAATTTTAATCTTGTTACTTAAACTCTTAATCAAGGAATGAACATTCTTCTTTGAGCACTTCTTCGATTTTTAATAATATCACTGCTTATCTTTTTATATAAGTGTAAATAGTATTCTGTAAATATTGTTAGGAATGATGAAGGCTAAAATCTTTCAGATTCATGAATTTCAAATCCTGGGGAACATTAATGTTCTCATTTCTTAGGAGTATTCTCTGACACACAACATTTTTACTATGTCCCAGTTTGGTGTTCCTCCTCAAAACATTTCTGAATCATAACCACTTAGATATTAGCAGAATGTTAGTCTCTGATCATTTATGTTTTATTTGAAAGGCTCATACTATTACACAGGAAATACACTACTACACAGGAAATCAAGTACAAAATCACTAAGACTGTGACTTTACAAAGTGCAGTACTGCCATCAAGTGGATCAAATTAAGACTAACTATATAGGATACCAACTAAAATTCAAGTTTCTTCAATAGGTGACCTATACCTAATATGGAGAACTCTATTAAGAATACATAATTATAAAAACCATCTCAGACACTTAAAAAGTAATTTCATTATATATTTGAATCTTCCAAATACAGATGACTGAAGAGAATATTTTGTGTAGGTCTATTTCTGTATGAACTTATTTTGACAAACTCACTATCCGTCTTAAATTCCCTAAATTTTCAAAACCTCATAATATAGAGAATCTCTGTAATTTACTTATGATGTAAATATTATAGGTTCATTTATCTTGCCTGGCATATTAGATACTACCAGAAATTACTAAAGAAATAAATAAAATGTATTAAATACATGGATTTATTTACAATTTGTATTGGATAAATAGATGAGTTAATAATATTTAAATCCAATAAGAACAAAGATAACAGTTAAAATTTATTGTCTTCTACATGCTTTAAATTGATTATCTTGGTTAATTCTCTCCTCAAATCTATGATGTTAATATTAGTATTCTTGTTTTGTAGATAAAGAAACTGAGACTTTGACATTTTAATTTTACGTTCCACGGTCACAAAGCTAACAAATGTTTAAGGTAAGTCAGTCTGATTTCCAAGGTTAGCTGTTAATTACTACACTATAAACTTTAGAGCTTAGATTCTTTTTTTTTACATAAAACACATGATAATTATCCGTTCCAGAAACTTTTATAAATACAATGAATTCAATATTCATCCACTAAAAATAACTGCAAGTATTTCAATTATATTAAGATAATTAGTTCTTAAAATGAGTAATTAATAAATAAGTACTTCCTCAAATGAAAATTCAACTCTACATACTAGATGTAGAATGTAAGAAATATTTTAATTCTTAATAGAAGTTATAAAACTTTATAGCTACACAGATACTAAAAAGCTTATACATAAAATAGATGTATATAGGTCTTCTATACACTTTAAGTTGTGTATTTGTTTTAGTGAAACAGGGAAATTTGTCAGGATAATTGCAGAAGTGTTCTTAGAAATTATACACTATTATAAACACATATAATGCCAAATGAATCAAATAACACAGCTGAAAATTTTGATGTCTAATGATTTGTAGTAGGCCAATTAAGACAATGGACTAGTTAAGAATGCCTACCAAATAGGCCAATTCATATTGACTATTTATAACATGAAAGTAATCTCTCCATCCTGGAAAGGGGATAATTTATATTTACAATTATTCACAATAGTCTTTTGGCAGCCATGAGGTCCTTGGAAATTTCTTCTTTCCAATTGGTTCAGCAAGTGAAGAAGTTAGTAAATTCCATCATAAGTGCCATTAAATCAGCATCTGAAAGGATGCCAAGAACCTAGGTGATTTTTCTTTCAATATTTTTTCTAAAAGTATAATTACAGGGCAAAAAGAATGTTACATCTGTGCATAGCCTCTACACTACTCTACCATGGTGTAGTGGGAAGGAGACAAGTTGTAGTCTTTACACTTCCATTCATATTTCATGTTCCCTGCTTAGAAGTAATGTGTGAGAACTTTAACAAGTTATTTATCCTCTCTGAAACATCAATTTCCCCATCTGAAAATAGGGATGATAAAACATATTTCATAGTATATTTAATGTCTACATGTAGATATTAACAGTCCTTACTTACAGGATTATGAGAATAGTCCTTACTTACTGTTGTTGTTAGCTGCCATACAATTGGCCCTGACTCATGGTGACCCAGTACACAATGGGATAGGCCCTTGTGATCCACAGTTTTCACTCGCAGATTTTCAGAAGTAGATCACCAGGCCTTTCTTCCTAGTCTTTCTTAGTCTGAAAGCTCTACATAAACCTATTCAGCATCACAGCAACTCATAAGCTTCTACCAACAGACAGGTAGTAGCTGCACATGAAGTGTATAGGCCAGGAATTGAACCTGGGTCTCCCACAAGGAAGGTGAGAACTCTGCCACTGAACCACCACTGCCCTCTCAAAATGTAACTAGATGCCAACAAATCTAGAAGTATAAATAAAATAATTATTATAAATTGCATGTAAAGTGAGAGACCCGACACAAAGTAAGTGAAAAATCTTCGCCAGCTATATGGCAAGAATGGTGGTTAAATAAAATAATTTAAAATAAACCCTTCACTGAACTGTTTATTTCTTTCTTTATAAAGAAATATAAAGGATTCTCTATAATCATCATTAGTCTATTTCTTCTGGAAAATTAAAAAAAACTATTGCCATCAAGTCTAATTCTGACTCATAGCAACCCTATAAGACAGGGTAGAACTGCCCCATAGAGTTTCCAAGGCTGTAAATCTTTACAGAAGCAGACTTGCCACATCTGCCTCCCGCAGAGTGATTGGTGGGTTCAAACCACCAATCTTTCAGTTTGCAGTGGTATAAGTCCACAAGAGCCGAAGTACAACCTTGAGTATATCCCCCCTGAATTTAGAGACCATCTCAAGAACAGATTTGACACGCTGAACACTAATGACCAAAGACCAGACGAGTTGTGGAGTGACATCAAGGATATCATAATTAAGAAAGCAAGAGGTTATTAAAAAGACAGAAAAAAAAAAGAGAAAACCAAAATGGATGTCAGAAGAGACCTTGAAACTTCCTCTTGAATGTCGAGTAGCTAAAGGAAACGGAAGAAATGATAAAGTAAAAGAGCTGAACAGAAGATTTCAAAGTGCTGCACCAGAAGACAAAGTAAAGTATTATAATGACATGTACAAAGACTTGGAGATAGAAAACCAAAAGGGAAGAACACGATAGGCATTT
Organism: Trichechus manatus latirostris; assembly: GCF_000243295.1. Classification (NCBI taxonomy): domain Eukaryota; kingdom Metazoa; phylum Chordata; class Mammalia; order Sirenia; family Trichechidae; genus Trichechus; species Trichechus manatus. The sequence continues at coordinate 1,447,819 of NW_004444164.1, read as the reverse complement.
CTCAAGCTGAAAGAACTGAAGAAAAAACACAAGCCTCGAGTTGCAATATTGAAGGATTCCATGGGGAAAATATTAAACAATGCAGGAAGCACCAAAAGAAGATCGAAGGAATACAGAGTCACTGTACCAAAAAGAATCGGTGAACATTCAACCATTTCAGGAGGTAGCATATGATCAGAAACCGACAGTACTGAAGGAAGAAGCCCAACATGTACTGAAGGAATTAGCAAAAACAAGGCTCCGGGAATGGACGGAATACCGAGACAGTTCAACAAACTGATGCAGCACTGGAAGTGCACACTTGTCTACGCCAAGAAATTTGGAAGACAGCTACCTGGCCAACTGACTGGAAGAGATCCATATTTATGCCTACTCCAAAGAAAGGTGATCCAACCGAATGAGGAAATTATCAAACAATATCAATATCACATGTAAGTTAAATTTTGCTGAAGATCATTCAAAAGCTGCTGCAGCAGTATATTGACAGGGAACTGCCAAAAACTCAAGCCAGATTCAGAAGAGAACATGCAACCAGGGATATCCTTGTTGATGTCAGATGGATCCTGGCTGAAAACAGAGAATATCAGAAAGATGCTTACCTGTGTTTTATTGACTATGCAAAGGCATTTGACTGTGTGGATCATAACAAATTATGGATAACACTGCGAAGAATGGGAATTCCAGAACACTTAATTGTGCTCATGAGGAACCTGTACATAGATCCGGATGTAGTCATTTGAACAGAACAAGGGGATACTGCATGGTTTAAAATCAGGAAACGTGTGAGTCAGGGTTGTATCC
>NW_004444164.1:1422156-1446918 GCF_000243295.1 Trichechus manatus latirostris | reverse complement strand
ACCACAGCCTTCAGTATGGATTACACCTCAACATAAAGAAAACAAAAATCCTCACAACTGGACCAATAAGCAACATCATGATAAACGAAGAAAAGATTGAAGCTGTCAAGGATTTCATTTTATTTGGATCCACTATCAACACCCATGAAAGCAGCAGTCAAGAAATCAAAAGACGCATTGCATTGGGCAAATCTGCAGCAAAACACCTCTTTAAAGTGTTGATGTCACCTTGAAGACTAAGGTGTGCCTGACTCAAGCCATGGTGTTTCAATTGCCTCATATGCATTTGAAAGCTGGACGATGAATAAGGAAGACCAAAGAAGAATTGATGCCTTTGAATTGTGGTGTTGGTGAAGAATACTGAATATACCATGGACTGCCAAAAGAATGAATAAATCTGTCTTGGAAGAAGTACAACCAGAATGCTTCTTAGAAGCAAGAATGGCGAGACTACATCTGATATACTTTGGACATGTTGTCAGGGAGGACCAGTCCCTGGAAAAGGACATCATGCTTGGTAGAGGGTCAGCTGAAAAGAGGAAGACCTTCGACGAGATTACCTGATAAAGAGGCTGCAACAATAGGCTCAAGCATAACAACTATTGAGAGGATGGTACAAGCTTGGGCAGTGTATCGTTCTGTTGTACATAGGGTCACTGTGAGTCGGAACTGACTCTATGACACCTAACAACAAAAAACAATATTTCTGAGTTCAAGAGGACAGTTGTAGTTCAAGAGTAGAATTCTCGCCTTCCATGCAGGAGACCCAGGTTTTATTCCTGGCCAATGCACCACTCGTCTGTCAGTGGAGGTTTCCATGTTGCTGTGATGCCAAACAGGTTTTAGTGGAGCTTCCAGCTAAGTCAGACTAGGAAGACATGTATGGTGATCTACTCTCAAAAATTTACCAGTAAAAACCCTATGGATCACAATGGTCCAATCTCATCATGCATAGGGTTGTCATGTATCAGGGTCAAATTCAATGGCACTAAACAACAACATTTCTGGATTCTGTTCTACTGATCTATAATCTCTCCTTCACTAATACCACTTACTTGATTACTGTTGCTATATGTTACTCTTGTTAGCTGCCATGGAGGTAGCCTCTGACTCATGGTGACCCCATGCAAAATAGAATAAATGCTGTCTAGTCCTGTGCCATGGCCACGATTGGTCCAGGATAGTCTATTTTGGTGAATACTCATTGGCACTTGGGGAAAGGAAAAAAACAACAACAACTGTGTATTATGGTGCTGTTGGGTGGTGTGTTCTGTATCTATATATCAAATAGAACTTCTTGGCTGATTCGGTTGTTCAGATCTGTATCCTTGCTGATTTTCTGTGTAGTAGTTCTATCAGTTGCTGATAACAGGGGGACTTGGATTCCCAAAATATAACTGTGGATTTTTATATTTCTTATTTTAGATCTATCAGCTTTGCTTCATGTATATTGAGGCTCTGTTGTTTAGCGTGTATACATTTAAAATTGTTAGGTCTTCCTGGTGAATTAATGATCATTATTTGATGTTCCTCTTTCTCTGTACTAATTTTCTTGGCTTTGAAGTCTACTTTATCAGATATTAATATAGCCACTCCTGGCTTCTTTATTATTAATTTTTCATAGTATATATTTTTTCTATACTTTTACTTTCAACCTATCTATGTCATTAGGTTTGAAGTGAGTTTCTTCTAGACAGCATGTAGTTGGGTCATGTTTTATTATCCACTCTGCCAATCTTTGTCTTTTAATTGGTGTATTCAGACCACTTACCCCCTTTGCACTATTCCCCAATTCATGTAGAATAAATACATGTAAATTTACATTCCAGATATTTAAAATGTGGTTCAGAGATATAATTAGAACACTGGTTTAGGAAGATTAGGTAGTGATACACACAATGGTTTGTGAGGAAAAAATAGTTTGGGTGAAGGGACAAGCCAGGAGACTACTGTAGTAATCTAAATGTTCCGTAAAGTAAACTAAAAAGCTCACTATTCTATCCATGAAGCTATTTAAAAAAAAAATTAGATGTTAATATTTATCACTGCATGTTTAAAAAACCATACAGCATTCAGACTCCCAAAGTGAAATTATTTAGTTTCTCATAAATTGGCAGTTTGATAAAACAAGAAAAAAGTACTAAACAAATTTGTCCTATTATTAATGCTTTTCTTACTTCAATTATCTTTTAGAGTGCTTCTATATAATATGTAATCACAGATAGAAAAACTAAGCAAATATAAAATTAAGTGATAAACATAAAAACAAAATAGACTTATCATTCTTTTACCTGAAAACAAACCTCTCAGAAAGATCAGGACTATAGTACTCTGGGAAGAACAATATATTCTTTCAAATAATTACAGGAAAAAAAACAGATTGATATTCACTTTCGGAAAATACACAAACATACTTATGAAATCTGATCTGCTTACACAGCAGGATTTTATTGTTTCTTCCATTCAAAGTAATACACTTTCTACTGCAGCCTAAATTAAAGGCTCTTGGGAAAAGAAATTTATTTTTGTTTCTGAGTTGTTAACATTTATGTTATTGCATTTTATTAATTAGATGCAATATTATAAATAATAAAGATGCAATATTATAAATAATAAAGATGCAATATTATAAATAATAAATATGAAAATGCAACAGTTCTTTACATTTTCATTACTAATTCAACCTACATATAAGAACAATGTGTTCTCCAATGTAACATGTTTTTATATAAATGTAAGTATTATAATACATTCTTTCTTAAGTGACATAGTCCAGAACCATAAGCATACATACTCACATACGTTTTTGGGTAACACTAAATCATGACCATTTTGACACTTGCAAATATTCATGAATAAAATTTGTTCAACTACTTCAAAGCAGTTCTCAAATCTAGACAAATTAAAAATGAAGGATTATTTGATAATGGCAAGCATTCAAAGTTAAAGGGCTTTCAGGTTTAGTATCCAAATTAAATCTTGTATCTTAAGTGGAATTATGTTGAGTGCAATCTAAGCTTTCACTGACAATCTAGCTATTACTGAAATATCACATAATTATATAAAACACAAAATAATATGAACATAAATATACAGAATTTTACCATTTTAAATAAGAAAAGACATATAAATGGTGGTAAGTGCTTAAGAAATACATATCTGACTGCACAGTATAAAATCTAGATAAAATACTAGACATATATATACAATTTTAAAAATATTCTATGATCACAGTGTTTATTAATATTTATGCATAAATTCTTTTATAAAGGCATAATATTTCTATAAATTTAACAAAGGATTCTTTAACAGATTGTATCTGTCACCATTGGTCACTTATTTTGGACTGATTTTTAACCTCATTAAAATATTTAAAGAGCATGTCATATGGAGAAAGCATTATATAGCAAGGTCCTATGGCCGAATAAATTAGGATTTTCAAAGAAATTAAAGAAATGAAGTATGGTTAGTGAACAGAGAGAAAGAGGGAAGAGTGATATGGAATGAGTCTGAAAAGACAGGTAGGGGCCAGACTATCACAAATGTGTAGAGGAAAAAAATAAAAAGAAACTTTTTCGGTCTTTATTCCAAAAGAGCAATGGTAAACCTCTAAAACATTTTAATCAAGGAGATGATATAATAATACTTGTGTTTTATAATGGTCACTCTGTCTAAAATGTGGTTTGGAGGTAGACAGAAATGGAGAGATCCCATAGGACGCTATGAAATTAATCCAAAAACGAAATGATGCTGGAGGGTTTGGAGAGAGTTAGGGCCTTGTGTCTAGTTCATCGTTGTGCTCTCAGTTTCTTTAGCATAACTTCAGTAAATGTTTTTATTTTTGTCTGTTTGTTTATTATACGATTTAAAGTTATTCTCCAAAGCAGAGTTATCTTCTATGCTTGAAACTCTGTGTATTTAAGGGACATCTTTCACACTGCTCATTTTCAAACAGACTCATGTAGAAAAGCAGAAAACTTCCCTCTATTTCTGACAATAATTAAGAACAACCTACCCTGTTGCTATAAAGTATCACAGTCGGAAAGATTATCACTGGCATCCAAAAATTTTTTTAAAAAGGGGGAGGGCACTCTTTGTTTACCATTTGCCACCACAAAATTTTATATACAGATATACCCCGTTGCCATCGAGTCAGTTCCAACTCATAACGACCCTATAGGACACACTGCTCCATAGGGTTTCCAAGGAGTGCCTCGTAGATTCGAACTGCCGACCTTTTGGTTGGCAGCCAAACTCTTAACCACTACACCACCAAGGTTTCCATATATAGATATAGATATAAATATATTTATCAATTCCAAAATATTAAAAATGGAAAAAATATAGTACCCCTACAATTTGGGAGATATCTCGATATCTTTTTGTTACTTCCATTCAAACATTTTATGATGGTTAAATCTTTCTTTTTTAAACTTTTGTTTTACCTTTTAGAAACCAGAAAAAGTTCTCATGATCACATTTTGGTTGGTCAGTTATTTTTATTTGTTTAGGGTTTTTTGTGATATTGTTAAGGCTCCAGGTATTTCCTTTTTTTGATTGTGCACTGCCTTAGTTATCTAGTGCTGCTACAACAGAAATACCACAAGTGGATGGCTTTAACAAAGAGAAATTTATTTTCTCACAGTTTAGGAGGCTAGAAGTCCAAATTCAGGGCACCAGCTCTAGAGGAAGGCTTTCTCTCTTTGTCTGCTCTTGGGGAAGGTCCTTGTCATCAGTTTTCCCTTGGTCAGGGAGCATCTCAGCACAGGAACCCCACATCCAAAGGACGCACTCTCCTCCCAGTTCTGCTTTTCTTGGTGGTATGAGGTCTCCCTGTCTCTCTGCTTGCTTCTCTGTTTTATATCTCAGAGATTGACTTAAGACAGAACCTAATCCTGTAGATTTAGTCCTGCCTCATTAACATAACTACCTCTAATCTTGCCTCATTAACATCATAGAAGTAGGATTTATAACACATAGGAAAATCACAGAGATGACAAAATGGTGGACAATCACATTACACTGGGAATCACAGCCTGGCCAAGTTGACACATATTTTGTGGGGACAAAATTCAATCCATGACATTCATGTATATTTTTTCTTTAGGTTACCTGCGATGGTAAACCTGGAAAGGCAGCTATTACTCAGCTTTACTCTACTGCATATATGGAATGGAATTATCTTATGGTGCTCCTCTTGCTCTCTGTCATTTTTGAAGGAATAGTGGAGATAAGGTCGATGCAGGCAATTAATATCTCTAGACATGTTGGTTTTCATTTTCTTCCTCTGTCTTTCCAAAATTTTGAGCATGATATGGTTGAACAGAGAGTCTCTGGTGGCACAAAAGGTTAAGCACTTGGCTGCTAACCAAAATGTTGGCACTTAAAACTCACCCAGTGGCTCCATGGGACAAAGATTTGGCTACCTACTTCCATGAAGAGTACAGGCAAGAAAACCCTATGGGACAGTACTACTCTGTCACATAGGGTCGCTATGAGTTGAAGTCGACTTGACAGCACTTAACAACAACAACATGGTAGAACAGGGTCCTTAGGAAACACTTGAAAGGGAGATTCTGAGTATCCCAGCCTGGAAGTTGTAGTCCCTCTGGAGCTTCATCCTACCATAACTAAGGAAAGCCCATCAGCACTAGAGGATTCAAATCCTTCACTCCTCCTAGTAGCTTTCTGCTCTTCTTTTCTCCTCCCTGGATAAGAAAAAATCCTACAGCTATGCCTGTTATACTAGCTGTCTTAGTCATCTAGTACTGCTCCAACAGAAATACCACAAGTGGATGGCTTTACAAAGAGAAATTTATTCTCTCACAGTCCAGTAGGCTACAAGTCCAAATTCGGGGCATCAGCTCCAGGGGAACGCTTTCTCCATCAGCTCTGGAGGAAAGTCCATGCCATCAGTCTTCCTTTGGTCTGGGAGCTTCTCTGCTCAGGAACCTCAGGTCCAAAGGATGCGCTCTGCTCCCAGCACTGCTTTCTTGGTGGTATGAGGTTGCCATGTGTCTCTGCTCGCTTCTCTCTTTTATATCTCAAAAGAGATTGCATTAAGATATGGGTCTTGTCAACCTCATCAGTATAACCTCATCACAGTGATAGAATTTACAACACATGAGGAGATCACATATAATCTCATCATAGTGGTAGAGTTTGCAACACATAAGGAAATCACATCAGATAACACAATCATACAATACTAGGAATCATGACCTAGCCAAGTTGCTATACACATTTTTTGGGGGACACAATTCAATCCATGACACTAGCCATGTCAATAGCATGGCAATCAATGACTTCAACTTCTGTGGTTCTGCCATTATATTTTTACACATATTTTTCTGATAAGTGTTCTTTCTAAAGACCAGCTTACATACAAACACACTCTTTTAAATGTTACTGTAGTCAGTAAATTCATTTTTAGTTCTCACAGTAAATCATCTGATAGTGTCAAAGACTGACTGAACACAATGTGGTTTTACCATTTTCTTTTTCTTTTTTTTTTTTTCACTTTTTCTCTTTGACAAACAGACTCAGAGTCTGTTCTGAGTTGCTCAAGTGAATGTTATAAGAGAACTGAATTTAAAAAATTGCAAAATTTTATATGCACAATGAGAAAATGATCTCATTGCATATAAATTGCAAAAACAAGTCAGAATCTCTAATACACAAAAGTTTTATTTTGATATTACTCTATTTTTTTTTCTTACATGGTCATGTCTATTAGAATGTTCATACATACATTCAATTAAGTGTTCATGAACCTTTACTAAGCACAAGTTATAAAGTGTGGCAAGGGGTAGAAGGATAAGTAAAATATAACTTTTACATTTATGCTGTACTAGAAACCATTAAAAAAGATGAATAATATATAAATATGTGTAAATCAGTGTAATAAGGACTACAATAGGAATATGCACGCAACATAGTACCTTGGGAGAAGATTTAGGAGTTAAATCTTTAAAGATGAGAATGGGTTGGGCAAATTGTTTGTATGTCAAGAATATTTTAGGAGAGAGAAAACTGAATGCAAAGACAGAATGAAATTAATTTGTTTTCAAATAATTTGGCTTGGTATGATACTCCCACAAGTTGTAAGAAGAAAAACATTTATAGAGGTGAGGGTGGGTAATAAAGGCAATCATGAAGTACTAAAGAGACTTCTAAAGAATTTGGACTTTATTTGGACTCTTTTTAAACTGCAGAAAAGTAATATGGTATATTTTGTGTTTTGTGAAAATTAATATGATAAAAATGTGAGAATAAATTAGAGCACGTCAAGACTATAGAATAGAGATTAGTTTGAAGGCTATTACTACTGCAGAGGTGATAAAAAAATGGGTCCTGCATTCAGGTAATGGCTGTAAAAATGGAAAGAAGACAGACTGAAGTGCTAAATAAGAAGCTGGATTAATAGGACTTGATAATTAAAAGAGTATGGGAAATGACTTTGATATGTGAGTTAACAGATCCCAAGACAGGGAATATAGAGGAAAAGAAAGGTTGCAGGATAATGAGGATGGTCCATTTTGAACATATTAAAAATTACATGCCTGGGGGGCCATTCAGTTTAAAAAGGTTGATCTGAAGATAGAGATTTTACTGTCATCAACTAAGGGTTGAAGCAAATTACTGTATTTTTATGAAAATAACGCACATTTTCTACTTTTGTTTGCCAACCCTCTCTGCTCCTGCAAGGTATTTTCATTAGCTCTGCTATGTTGATTTTTCTTTTTTTTAACATATGGCTGTAAAAAATAAATTAGCATAGAATGCTTATGAAAATACTTCAGAGAGGGAAGAGAGTGGTTGGCAAACAAACGTAGAAGGCATGCGTTATTTGTGTAAAACTACAGTAAATCACGTGGAGAAAATACGTTGAAAAAGAAGAAGACTGTTCCAAAAAAAATAAAATCTGGAGAATATCAATTCTTAAGAAAGAGACATTACCAAAGGAAACTGAGAAGAAATGAGTAAGATGATAAGAAAAGAAGAATACAATGGTCTGGAGGCCGAAAAAGATTGTTTCAAGAATAAGGGAATAATTAACAATATAAAATGATAGAGAAAAGAAGGATGATGCAAAAAGAAGGATGAGCCGTTTTGCCAAAGTGCTGGAGTCTGTTAAAAAATTAATCGTTGCGAAAAAAATGAGAGAAAATAAGTTATTTTTCAAGCTGAATGACTATGAAAGGAAAGAGAAAAGAACTTCTGAAGGATAGAACTTTCCTTCAAAAGTAAAATGAACAAGTGATGATGAATTCAACTGTATATATATTTGTACTTGGGAAGTAGTGTGGGAAATTGAGAGAGTTCAACTACTATAGCCTCCAATTTCTTTGTGTAAAGGTAGGTAAGGTTAACTTTCTTAGAATGAAGGATGGGGAAGGGGGTTGGTGGTCAGTATTTGAAAGAGTTACAGTAAGATACAGAGAACAAGTTGACGAGTTGTTAAGTGCCAACAGTTTGGTTCCAACTCACAGTGACCCTATGTACAATAGAACGAAAGACTGACCAGTCCTGTGCCACCCTCACAATCATTATGCTTGAGCCCATTGTTGCAGCCACTGTGTCAATCCATCTTGTTCAAGGTCTTCCTCTTTTTGGCTGACCCTCAGCTTTACCAAGAATGATGTCCTTCTCCTGGGACTGATCCCTCTGGATAATGCATCCAACATATGTGAGACAAAGTCTCACCATCTTTGCTTCTAATGAGCATTCTGGCTGTACCTCTTCCAAGACAGATTTGTCCGTTCTTCTGACAGCCCATGGTAGAGTCAATATTATTCGCCAACACATTAATTCACCATAATAATTTGATCAGAGACATAAAATTATTGACCATAACAATTATTAGTGATAGGAGGTGAGGACAAGATGGTGGAGTAGTCAGATGCTTCCTGTGTAGTCCCTCTTACAACAAAGACCCAAAAAACAAGTGAATTGATTATATGTGACAATCTAGCAGCCCTGAACATGAAAGGCAAACTTGAAGAATTAGACTGAGTGGCAGGAGGAGGCAGAGACAGTTCAGAAGCAGCGAGGAATTTCCAGGCCAGACCCAGAAGGAGCTGGCACCCTTCAGGCTGGATCAGCTCGAAAGAGCAGTGAGGCAAGCAGTGGTGCTCAGGAGGCATTTTCCACATCAGGAAAGACCCAGAAGCATCCAGAACCAGTGAAAAGAAGCACTCCGTCAACAAAAGATAAGTACTCGTATCTGGCCTACCATGTGGATTAAATAATGCCCCCTTTGAGAAAAATCTCTCTCCCATTTACCTCCCCCTCCCTGCTCTGCACTGGGTCCTGGGCCAGCTTCAGTGATTGCCGTGTCCCCTAGGATGGAAGTACTACTCATCATGCTCCCTGAGCCATTCTCCTGGCCTTGGAGAGGGAACAAATTAACAAACAGGGGAAGAATAATCTGCGGTCTCCCCTAAGACAGGAACTCAGGGTAGGCACAGCTCCTTTGCCTAGGCACAGGGATAAGGGGTCCATGGACTTTGAATGTCCTTCACCTCTGCATATACTTGTGTGGGCCCATTTCAACAGTGTAGGCCCTCATTACCACAGTACAACAGAGTATATACCTAAAGTCTAACTTCAACTGTTTCAGCTGTGAAGTAGAAGGTTTGTGACATTTGACACTGCTCTGCCCATTGGGTTCCTCGTCTGCCCAATAGGGGGCCTGAGGACTGGTGGCTCCACCTACGCCACCTAGCAAACCATGACAGGGGTCCAAGAATAAGTAGTGCCCCCAAGTCCTTACAGCCAACAGCACTGGGTGCTAGTCCAGCTGCAAAACCCACCCATCTACATGCTCTAGGGAACAGGGACACTCTTTCCTCCTGGACACTCAGTGGTGGCCATTGGCCCCCTGCCTTGCTCAGCACATGACCCCTGCTGCAGCCGTATGCCTGTGCCTACACCCAATCACCCATGACTGTCTAGGACTGTAGGTGAGAGCCTGCACCACACACTTGGTGGGCCGACTATCTGGATACCTGAGCTGAATCTATACAGGAGGAGTGGGCGGACTCCTGGGCTCACTTAGTGGCAGATCTGGCCACCTGGTGGCAGGACATTGGCGCTTCAGGTGCACTGGTGATCAGGCTAGCTCAAACAAGCAGCCTATTTGGGCATATCAAAACAAATCAAAACAAGAAGCAAGGACACAGTAAACAAACATAAAACAAGTATAATAACTTATTGATGGCTCAGAGACAACAGTCAGTATCAAATCACATAAAGAGGCAGACCATGATGGCTTCAGCAAGCTCCCAAAATAAAGAATTGAGAAATTTTCTGGAGGAAGAGAATTTCTTGGAATTACCAGAGGAAGAATATAAAAGATTAATATACAGAACGCTTCAAAATATCAGGAAGGAGATCATTCAAAATGCAGATTAAGCCAAGGAACACACAGACAAAGCAATAGAGGAACTTAAGAAGATTAGAGAAGAGCAAGAGCATAATGATAAATTTAACAGACTGCAAGAATCCACAGAGAGATAGCAATCAGAAATCCAGAAGATCAACAATAAAATTTCAGAATTAGACAACTCAATAGAAAGTCCTAGGAGCAGAACTGAGGCAATGGAAGTCAGAATTAGTGAGATTGAAGATAAAGCACTTGACACCAACTTACTTGAGGAAAAATCAGATAAAAGAATCTTAAAAAATGAAGAAACTCTAAGAATTATGTGAGACTGTATCAAGAGGAATAACCTATGAGTGACTGGAGTACCAGAGTGGGGTGGGGGGGGGATAACAGAAAACAGAGAGAGAATTAGCGAAGATTTATTGGCAGAAAACTTCCCTGATATTGTGAAAGATAAGAATATATCTATCCAAGATGCTCATTGAACTCCACATAAGGTAGTTCCCAAAAGAAAGTCACCAAGACATATTATAATCAAACTTGCCAAAAATAAAGTGAGAATTTTAAGAGTGGCTAGGGATAAATGAAAATTCATCTACAAAGGAGAGTCAATAAGACTAAACTTGGACTACTCAGCAGAAACCATGCAGGCAAGAAGGCAATGGGACGACATATATAAAGCCTTGAAGGAAAAAAATTGCCAGCCAAGAATTATATATCCAGCAAAACTCTCTCAAATATGATGGTGAAATTCGGGCATTTCCAGATAAACAGAAGTTTAGGGAATTTGCAAAAACCAAACCAAAATTACAAGAAATACTTAAGGAAGTCCTCCGGTTACAAAATCAATAACATCAGATAACAACGTAAGACTAGAACACAGGACACAGCAACCCCATATTAAGCCAGATAGGGAAGTCACAAAAATAAGTCAAAGTTAAAACACTGAAAATAGGGAAACAGAGATGTCAATGTGTAAAAGATGACAACATCAAAACAAAAAAGAGGGAGTAAAAAATGTAGACATAGATTTTTCATATGGAAAGGAAGTCAAGACGATTATAAAGAAATAAGACTGGTTTAAGCTTAGAAAAATAGGGGTAAATATTAAGGTAACCACAAAGGAAACAAGGCTACACATCAAAACAAAAAACAAGAAAAACATAAAGACCCAGCAAATACAACATCAACAACAACAAAAAAGATGAAAAGAAAATACATAAAGAAAAACAACTCAGCACAGAAAATTAAGTGGAATAAAGAAACTGTCAACAACACACAAAAAAAGACATCAAAATGACAGCACTAAACTCATACCTATCGATAATTATGCTGAAAGTAAATGGACTAAATGCACCAATAAAGAGACAGAGAGTGGCAGAATAGATTAAAAAAAACACGACCCGTCTATATGTTGCCTACAAGAGACACACCTTAGATTTAAAGACACAGACAAACTAAAACTCAAAGGATGGAAAAAATATATCAAGCAAACAGCACTCAAAAAAGAGCAGGAGTGGCAATATTAATCTCTGACAAAATAGACTTTCAAGTAAAATCCACCACAAAGGATAACGAAGGACACTATGTAATGATTAAAGGGTCAATACACCAGGAGGACATAACTATAATAAATATTTACACACCCATGACAGGGCTCCAAAATACATAAAATAAACTCTAACAGCATTGAAAAGAAAGATCGACAACTCCACTATAATAGTAAGAGACTTCAACACACCACTTTTGGTGAAGGACAGAACATCCAGAAAGAAGCTCAATAAAGACACAGAAGATCTAAATGCTACAATCAACCAATTTGATCTCATGGATATATACTGAACACTCCACCCAACAGCAGCCAAGTATACTTTCTTTTCCAAGCACACAGAACATTCTCCAGAATAGACCACATATTAGGCCATAAAGCAAGCCTTAACAGAATCCAAAGCATCAAAATATTACAAAGCATCTTTTCCGACCACAAAGCCATAAAAATAGAAATCAATAACAGAAAAAGCAAGGAAAAAAAAATCAAACACATGGAAACTGAACAACACCTTGCTCAAAAACTACTGGGTTATAGAAGAAATTAAGGACGTAATAAAGAAGTTTCCGAATACAACCAAACACTTCAAGGGACAGAGTAGCAACGGCAGGAGTCGGGGGACCATGGTTTCAGTAGACATCTAGGTCAACTGGCATAACAAAGTTTATTAAGGAAATATTCTGCATCCCACTTTGGTAAGTGGTGTCTGGGGTCTTAAAAGCTAGTGAGCAGCCATCTAAGTTACATCAGTTGGTTCCAACCACCTGGAGTAATGGAGAATGACGAACACCATAGACACAAGGAAAGTATTAGCCCAAGAGACAGAAAGGGCCACATAAACCAGAGACATCATTAGCCTGACACTGAAGAACTACACGGTGCCTGGCTACCACCAGTGACCGCCCTGACAGGTAACACAACAGAGAGTCCCTGACGAAGCAGGAGAAAAATGGGGTGCAGAACTCAAATTCTAGTAAAAAGACCAGACTTTATGGTTTGATTGAGACTGGAGGGACCCTGGAAGACATGGCCCCCAGACTCTCTGTTAGCTCAAAACTAAAACCATTCCCGAAGTCAACTCTTCTGACAAAGATTACACTGGACTATGGGACACAAAATGATACTCGTAAAGAGTGTGTTTCTTAGCTCAAGTGGATACATGAGACTAAATGGGCAGCTCCTGTCCAGAGGCAAGATGAGAAGGCAGAGAGGGTCAGAAGCTGGTTGAATGGACACGGGAAATCCGAGGTGGAAAGGAGGAGTATGCTGTCACAGTATTGGGAGAGCAACAATCGTCATACAACAATGTATGTATACATTGTTGTATGACAGACTAACTTGAACTGTAAACTTTTGCTTAAAGCACAACAAATAAAAAAAAAAAAAAAGAATTACTGGTGATAAAAATTGAAAAAGTGTGGAAACCTCATATATGCAGTGGTATCATGTCACTCAAAATCCCTGGGTGGCACAAATCGTTAAGTGCTAGACTACTAACCAAAAGGGTGGTGGTTCAAATCCACACAAAGGCACCTCAGAAGTAAAGCCTGGAAATCTGCCGTGAAAACCCTATGGAGTATAGCTCAACTCTGCACACATGGGGTCACCACGAGTCGAATCAACTGGATGGTAACTAACAACATCATGTCACTCTGTTTCTCTAAAAGTGTTAAGATTCCTGTATCTCTGAATTGTTCTCAACCATTCTCAGCTGAAAGTTTTCTTTGATGATCTAGAGAAGACAGCAGATAAACATGTTCTCTGGTATACTGCCTCATTTCACTTCTCTTGTCTTACATTCAGTTCTCACACAATGTCTGCTGTTTTACTTTGCTGGTGGGTCTCTGATAATTTCTTCTGGGACTAAAGATGGTCATTAGAAGTTTAGAACAAAAACGAAACCTATTGCCATCCAGTCGATTCTGACTCACAGGGCAGAGCAGAACTGCCCCACAGGGTTTCCAAGGCTGAAATCTTTACGGAAGCACACTGCCACATCTTTCTCAAGTGCAGCGGCTGGTGTGTTCAAACTGCCAACCTTTCGGTTAGCAGCCGAGCTCTGAACCACTCCCATCACTGCCACCTAATTACAAGTCAACCAGATTCAATGCATAATTGTATCTATGCATTAATATAAAGAGTTTTATTAGTTTATCTGTAAATATAAGCTAAGCATTCTATAGAAAAATATACTACAACATATACTGTTTCTTTTTATCTACTAGTTTTCAGTTTCATTTTATCTCCATAATTAAAGAAGCTTCAGCTCAGAATAAATTATTCCCCAATAAAGAGTATTTATTAATTAATCTTATTTGGTGTGATAATAAATCAAGTTCAGCCTAGGAAAAAGAAACTGAATTCATTGTCTTAAGATACACAGTATCGTAGCCATGCTAACAAACTACAGCTTTTATCCATTAACTATAAAATACAATTCAGTATAAATGTAAATAGGATTGGTAAATAAACATAAAAGATTGACTATTTGACTCATCAGAAGTGGTAAAATAAATAAAATAACAAATATAATATTTGGAGCCCTTAAGAAATATTGTAATAGTCCTTGGGGAGGTAATTTTTAGCTCTGTTAGTATTTTTATAAGAAGAATATTATACTAGAAAAGGTTCCTTGTAGATTTATAAACATAAACACCAGAAAGTCAGAAATTCAATTGCTGTGTTACCTATTAGGCATCATAAACTGATTTATAAATTTTCTAAACCTTGTCAAGTTAATGTTAAAGATAAATGCAAACAAGAAATATTTTGTGTCCAAATGATAATAATGAAACTCTCATAAGATCACAAAGCTAAAGCATTTCATCCAATAACAATTTCACTGATTTCACTTCAAGCTGCATGGATAAAGATGTTTTGGTAAAAGTTTATATGTAAGAAAACAGATACTTCAGCTGGTCTTTTAAATGGAGTGATTTTCAAAAAGAGCATTAACATTATCAATCCTATAATAACAGCAACAATTCTAAAAATCATATTATATTTGAAAATGCACACAGATCATAATGTATCTTTCTTTATAATGAAAGGCCATTACTGGTACTCATGTCTTGATCATTTTTTAATTCAAATGTTAAGGTGTGCACTAAAAATACAATGTAAATTGGCTCAAAACTTTATTCTTACTAAACTTATCCAATTATTTGTTTAAATTTTCAATGTTCTAGCTTAGTACCTAATTCAAAGATGAACTGAAGGCTCAGTTTGACAAATGTCACTAAGCTGAACTGTCAATAACTCTCTGAAATGGATGAATAACTATAATTAACAATGAAATTTTAAATTAATGGATACTGTACTCTTAATATATTAGTATTTCCAAGACTTCCATGAGTCTTATGGGAATGGTTAGAAATAAAAAAGGGGAAACCTATTAAATTTCTAAAAAAATGCCAAGTTATAAAGCTCAGAAAAGTTGTCATGTTAAATTAATTGAATTACTGACAGTTCAAAATTACAAATCATGTAATCTACACCAATGCTGATTCAGTAGCTTTAATTTTTTCATTGCTTTATAACTGCCATAATTATAATCTCCTCAGAATCTATAAACTATGGCAAAGTGTCTGATTTCTAAATGTTTTACTCTAGCACAAATTCACAAATGAAATTCAATTTGACAGAAACAATTTGAGGAATAGTGCAGCTTTCTCTAAGGACATTTTTATTTTTATTTTTTAAACAAAAATCTCTTTCATTACACAGGAAATTTACTATGGAAGAACAAAGGAGTCAAACTCTCCTTGCTTTTAGTGCTTAAAGGATGAATGTAAATCAATGCTTTAGAATAAATACATATGATTAGAGCCAGTAACATCACTAGGATTGGTGTCACCCAGTGTGGAAACTCATGGTGTCATCCTACCCATGGACCACCCCCCATACCAGACCAAAGAGTCCTTAGTAACGTTTATTATCAATTTCTATCATAGAATAATATGTGATAAATAGAGTTGTAACTTGCTTAAGTGTAGTATTTCTCAGATTATATGAATACTGACAAAAAAATTGTGTTGTAAAATCTTTCTACATTGAATTACAATATTATTAGTTACAATATTATTAGTAACTGAGTGGAAGTTTTTTTTTTCTCCTTCTTTTCCTTTAATTACTACTTAATTCTCAAAAAAAGTTATTGATACAGGTTCACAAATACTAACTACCACAGTATTGTAGCTGGAACACCAAAAAACTTGACAAAATCAGCAACTATAAAAACACTGGCAGCAACAAAAACAACAGGTGTGCTTGTAGCAGGTGCAGATAAAATCAAGTGATTTGAAGCATCACTAATTGGGAAATAATGACAGCTCTGACCGGAGTGCATTAGAAGGTTCAAAAAGTAAATTAGCATAGAGTTTTGGCCTTGTAGATATATCAATATATGTAAACTGGGCTTAGAAAAAATGTTTTTGTTGTTATAACTAACTACGGGGATATTTTTATTAAAAAATAAATTTCTGCTGAAACACTGCACAACAGTTTTATAGACAGTCATTTTGGAGTCACCCCTTCTGACAGTGTCACCTGGTGCAGTCTGTACCCCCCCACACCCCGTTAGTGATGTCACTGATTGGAGCCAATCACACACTATGGTGTATATTGTAATATAAAAATCATTCTATAACTTCTTGCAATTCTCCTTTTGTGTGGCCAAGAGAAAAATTAGTATGTGATTCAGTGCTTTACAAAAAGGCTGTTTTAGCAAAGCCCTACTCCAATAGTATGAAACCATTTGAAGTCTGCGATAAATTATAAGTAATAGATGAATTTTTTAATTGTCATTGAGGAAAAAATACAACATAAAAGGTTACTATAAATTTGTAGATGTCTATTTTCTCCCCAGTTATTCATTTGTTCATCCTTCCATTTGTTAATATGCATTCAGTGCTTTCTTGTGTAAGTCCCTGTTCCAGGCCTTGAGAATGATTCATTATTAAAAAAAAAAAGTCCATGCCCTCAAAGATCCTTAATTCCAATACAGAGTGAGACTAACAATAAACAAAGTATATAATCTGTATGATGCTGGTAAGTGCTGTGGAAAAATAAAGCAGGGTGAGGAAATACAACTAGCCTGGGTGGTACAAGCAGTTTGTAATCAGCTGCAGAGCTGAAGGTTGGCAGTTTGAACACACCCACCAGCTCCTCAGAAAAAAGGTCTGGAGAACTGCTTCCCTAAAGATTACAGTCAGAAAACCCTATGGAGCAGCAAGGTTAAAAGATACAATTCAGGACTAACCACCTCCCCTCCTCAGGAAGTAGGGAGGCATGATGCAGTAGGATGTTTGTTAGCAGGGTTAAAAAGATACAATTAGTCACTTAGGCCTGGGGTATAAAATAGCTGGGAGAGGAAGTTTTCTTCATCTCCTCAGCTATGGTGCAGGTGGGGCACACACTGCATAAGCTTACAGTCCACTTAAGTGGACCTATCTGGCCAAGGGGAGACTGGAAGTAGATAGGGTCCCATTTAGTCCCCTCACTCATGACAAAAAGCAGCGCATGCAGGGAAGAGTCATCATCTCTGCCCAGATAGCTTTTGAGAGGGGACTGCTCACTGTGGAACTTTTCTGGTTGTATGTTGTCTGATTCTTGTAATAAAAGTTACTATGCACGTGCTAAAGTGTGTTCAGGTTCTGATCGGAGGGCATAATGTTTATGGAGCAATCCATATTAGTTATTGGTGCCCTTTTTCTAGTGGACTCCTAGCAATCTAAAAATTGGGTACAACCTGTGAGCATCATGCAGATTTGGAGAGTTGTCCCACAGCTATTCTACACAGAATGGTCAAGGATAATCCCAATGATAAAATAATTGAGCAGAAACCCAAAGGAAATTAAGGAGAAAGACATGCAGAAATCTGCTGGAAAGCTGTTCCTGGTAGAAGGAATCACAAGCGCAAAAACATTCAAATGGGCACTTGTCTGTTGTTGTTATTAGGTGTTACAGAATCACATGTTGCCTGGTCCTGCTCCATCCTTAAAATAGTAGGTATGTTTGAACTCATAGTTGCAGCCACTGGGTCAATCAATCTGATTGAGGGTCGTCCTCTTTTTCACGGACCGTCTACCAAGCATGTTCTTTTCTAGCGATTGTTCTTTCTTGATGACACGTACACAGTAAGCAAGATGAAGTTTCGCCACCCCTACTTTTAAGGAGCATTCTAGCTTTACTTCCTCCAAGACAGATGTATTCATTCTTCTGGAAGCCCATGGTATATCCAATATTCTTTGTCAACACCATAATTCAAAGGCATCAATTCTTCTTTGGTCTTCCTTATTCATTGTCCAGCTTTCACATGGACATGAGGTAACTGAAAATACTATGGCTTGGGTCAGGTGCACCAAGTCGTCAGTAGTCAAAGTGGCACCTTTGCTTTTTCATACTTTAAAGAGGTCTTTGCAGCAGCTTTGCCCAATGCAATGCATTGTTTTAATTCTTGACTGCTGCTTCCATGGGCATTGACTGGGGATCCGAACAAAATGAAATCCTTGACAATTTCAATCTTTTCTCCGTTTATCATGATGTTGCTTACTGGTCCAGTTGTGAGAATTTTTGTTTTCTTTATGTTGCGGCGTAATCCATACTGAAGGCTGTGGTCTTTGATCTTCATCAGTAGGTGCTTCAAGTTATCTTCACTTTTGGCAAGCAAGGTTGTGTCATCTGCATATTGCAGATTGTTAATGAGTCTTGGTCCAATAATAAAGTTGGACTAGCTAGAGAGAAATTAGGTGAATGGAGTGAGCAAAACTTAAAGTAATAGAAGGTAACTGTAAAGAGAAAGCAAGTAAAGATCGTTCAGAGAAATTTATACTGTTGTAAGGCCTTTTGTTTTTGGGGGGGTATGAGTAGGAAGTCATTGGAAGATTAAAAAACAGGCATAGCATAATGTAATTTAGGTTTTAAAGGAATCACTCTAGCTTCTCTTAGAAGAGAATAGAGCAGAGGTGATTAAAGGCACAGCAAGTTATTTATTCAGCAGATACTGTTTTTATCGGGATCCCTTGTAGAAACTAAGCTTCTCACCAGTAGTGCATGCTGTACATTGGAAACTATCACACTAATTTGAACTAATTGCTTTATGTGGTTTAACCTGGATTAAGTTATGCTGTGAATAAAACAATAACATATTTCTCATGTTGAATATCTGAATAGCAATCAATCTAGGTACAACAGGAGATATCTTTGTTACTGTCAATGCTCACTACAAAAAGATTAGTCATTTTATTTGAAGTGTACTGCATGCCTGCTTCAACTAACTGTTCTCAGTATTCCTTGTTATGAATCAAAATGAAAAGCTAAAAGGTGCTCAATTAACTTAAGCTCAGCAAACATTAACTGACTGAATACTGTGATTAGGCATTGTGCTGGGGATAAAACAATGTAGAAGCCTCCACCCCGGCAGAGTAATCAGGATGAAATATTTTTATTTGTTACAGAAGATGGCATACTTTTGGGTTTTGTTTTTCCTTTTTAAACTGTAACAGAATAAAAACTGATAGAAAGTTGCCATTGTTTAAAATAAGTTCCTAATATAAACTCAGATAAAAAAATAACAAAGTGAATGGTACAAAGAATTACATAGAAAACAATAGGAAAAAGCACAAAGCAATGGCAATCAGAAAATTATTTGAAAACGAACAGTTATAATCTTCTTAAATTAGTTGTTTATAATTCGGTTCCTTATGAAATATGTAAGCACAATCAGGCCTCCAGAAGTTCAATATTTGACTTTTGCTGCATTCATTATTACAAGCACCTGCAAAAACTTGTAACAATAAACTCAATGCTTCATAAACAAGAAAGTTAATGCTGACAATTTTCTTCAAAAAAGAGGATAGTAGTATATTTAAAAGTAAACAGCATATAAAAAGGAAGACTTACAAATATGTTGAGATAATCAAATTTTCTGATTTTATAAAGGAAAACAGAAAATTCCATTACGGCTAAGTTATTCAGACAATAAATATTTATTGCATATCCAATAACTGCCAGGCAGTGTACTCTTGTTAAGCTTAGAACAGTGATCATGAAATTTCACCATTCCTGTTTTTATGAAGTTTACAGTCTAGTGGGAGAGAATGATACTAATCTCATCTAGAATACAATGAATGTAGAGTGCATCTATTGGTCAGTGCAGAGCTGCAGAGACCACTTCCCACTGTCCCACCTTGGGACAAATCTGAAGGGCCATCACAGCTCACCTGTATAATCAGCTGAGGCACTGTTCACATTGCATGGCAGTTCAACTTCTCCTTCCCAAACCTTGCTTCCTTCATCCCTTTAAAGGCATAATCCCTAAGAAACTCTCCAATCAACATCCTGCAAGTCAATCTCTAGGTCGGCTCTTCAGAACACAGCCTGTGAAATATATTATATGTAAAGTGCTGACAACAGTGTTTGATAAAAAGTAAACTCTTAAAAAGCACTCGCTATTATTATTAACGCATTCATTTACCATAATTTACATACAATTAAAAAGCAAACAAAATAGGGAGTAATAGCATGAAGAAAAGTATGTTAATAGTATTAAGAATTGTATCTGGAAGAGTAATCTAAGAAAATTGGAGGCTCCATTTGGGGAGTGTTAAAAGTGCACGACTCAAAATGAGAAGAAACAGCTGCAAACATCCATTAATAACTGAAACATGGAAGGTACAAAGTATGAATCTAGGAAATTGGAAGTTGTCAAAAACCAAATGGAAGCCTTGAAGATAGATATCCTACAATTAGTGGGTTGAAATGGACTGGTATTGGCCATCGTGAACAGACAATCATACGGTCTACTATGCCAAGAATAACAAATTGAAGAGGAACAGCATTGCATTTGTCATCAAAAGGAACATTGCAAGATCTATCCTGAAGTACAGAGCTGTCAGTGATAGGACAATATTCACATGCCTACAAGGAAGACCAGTTAATACAACTATTATTTGAATTTACACAGCAATTACTAATGTCAAAGACGAAGAAATATATTTTTACCAACTTCTGCAGTCTGAAATTGATCAAACATCCAATCAAGATGCATTGATAATTACTGGTGAGTGGAATGTGAAAGCTGGAAACAAATAAGAAAGATCAGTAATTGGAAAATATGGCCTTGGTGATAGAAATGATGCCAGAGACTGCATGAGAGAATTTGGCAAGACCAATGACCTATTCATTGGAAATAACTTTTTTCAACATTAACGGTGACTATACACGTGGACCTCACCAGATGGAATACACAGGAGTTAAATTGACTATATCTGTGGAAAGAGACAATGGAGAAGCTCAATATTATCAGTCAGAACAAGGCCAAGGGCTGAATGTGGAAGAGACCATCAACTGTTCATATGTAAGTTCAAGCTGAAGCTGAGAAAAATTAAAACAAGGCCATGAGAGCCAAAGTACAACCTTGAGTATTTTTTACCTGATTTAGAGACCATCTCAAGAAGAGATTTGATGAACTAAACACTAATTACCAAAGATCAGACAAGTTGTGGAATGACATCAAAGGCATCTTATATGAAGAAAGTAAAAGGTCATCAAAAAACAGGAAAGAAAGAAAAGACCAAAATGGATGTCACAAGAGACTCTGAAACTTGCTCTTGAATGTCGAGTAGCTAAAGCGAAAGGAAGAAATGATGAAGTAAAAGAGCTGAACAAAGATTTCAAAGGACGGCTCAAGAAGACCAAGTAAAGTATTATAACAAAATGTGCAAAGACCTGGAGTTAGAAAACCAAAAGTGAAGAACACGCTTGGCATTTCTCAAGCTGAAAATACTGAAGAAAAAATTCAAGCCTTGAGTTGCAGTACTGAAAGATTGTATGGGCAAAATACTGAACAACACAGGAAATATCAAAAGAAGATGGAAAGAATACACAAAGTCACTATACGAAAAAGAATTGGTCAATGTTCAACCATTTCAGGAGGCAACATATGATCAAGAAATGATGGTATTTAAGGAAATAGCCCAAGCTGCACTGAAGGCATTGGCAAAAACAAGCTCCAGGAATTGACAGAATACCAACGGAGATGTTTCAACAAACGGATGCAACACTGGAAGTGCTTACTTGTCTATGCCAAGAAATTTAGAAAGAGCTACCTGCTCAACCAACTGGAAAAGATCCACATATGTGGCCATACCAAAGAAAGGTGATGCAAAAGAATGCAGAAATTATCAAACAATATCATTAATATCACATGTGAGTAAAATTTTGCTGAAGATAAATCAAAAAAGGTTGCAGCAGTACATCAACAGGTAACTGCCAGAAATTCAAGTCAGATTCAGAAGAGGATGTGGAATGACAGTGTCTTATTTGTCTAGTGCTGCTATAACAGAAATACCACAAGTGGATGGCTTTAACACAGAGAAATGTATTCTTTCACAGTTTAGGAGGTTAGGAGTCTGAATTCAGGGTGCCACCTCCAGGATTTCTCTCTCTGTCAGCTCTGGGGGAAGGTCTTTGTCATCAATCTTCCCCTGGTCTAGGAGCTTCTCGTGCAGGGACCCCAAGTCCAAAGGATGGGCTGTTCTCCTCCCTTATGTTTCTTGGTGATATGAGGTTCTCATGTCTCTTTGCTCACTTTTGTCTTTTATATCTCAAAAGAAACTGACTTAAGACACAACCTAATGTTGTAGATTGAGTCCTGCCTCATTAACATAATTGCCTCTAATCCTGCCTCATTAACATCACAAAGGTAGGATTTACAACACATAGGTAACAAAATGTTGGGCAATCACACAACACTAGGAATCTTGGCCTAGCCAAGTTGACACACATTTTAGGGGGACACAATTGAATCCACAACATTCCACCATTTTGCCCCTAAAAATTCATATCATTGCCACATGTTAAATACACTCATCCCCATTATATCATAGCAAGTCTTAATTCAAATGCAAGTACAAAATCCAAAAATACCTCTTCATCTCTGAAACCTAGAATATAAATTAATCTGCTTCCAAAGTACAATAGTGGAAAATGCACAAGCTAGACATTTCCATTACAAATGGGAGAAATTGGGAGGGAAAGAAGGGATAACAGGCACCAAGCAAATCAGCAGAATACATTACATTAGCCCTCAAGGCTTGACAATAATCCTCTTCTCTGAGACCATTTAGACAACGGCCCTGTAATGTTTCATTCTGTTGTATATAGAGTCTTTGTGATGGTTAAGGTTTTGTGTCAGCTTGGTTGGGTCATGATCCTCAGTAGTTTCACATTTATGATGTAGTTTGGTAGTTATGTAATGATGTAACCACCTCCATGATGGTTACATGATCTGATGTGATAAGCCAATCAGTTATAAGGGCAGTTTCCTCAGGAATGTGGCCTGCATCCAAAATATATGGGTATTCTGGAAAAGCTCACTGGCTTTTGCTCGCTCTGGATCCTGCATCCAGCTTGTCATCATCTGACCTCTAGTTCTTGAGACTTGAGCCAGAGGCCTGCTATGGGGATATATGCCATTTAAACATGGCTGCACTATTGACAACTGCAGCCCCCACAGGCCTCTATGCTGTATACAACATGTTGGAGACTTGTCAGCGATAAGAAAGAGATTAGGCATGACTTGTTTTCCCAAACCTATTGTCCTGTTACTGATTGGCTTGTTGACCTGAATTCCTTCTCCCTTGCCCAAAACTTATTGTGACTCACCCAAAGCCCATTGTTCTGTTATTTGCTTCACTGCTTACTGTATTGACTATAAATAAACTTCCTGGGACTGGAGCCGGGGGTCAACTCCTCAGAGTGACCCTCCTGGCCCCACTTCTCTGTAAGAGTTGTGTTTGGCTACTGTCTTCGCCGCCCCGACAACCGTCGCCACTGCGACAGATGGTGCCCCGTGTGAGGGTGCTGTAGAAAATCCTCGCACTCAATCCCTGAAGGTGGTAAGTACAGGACGCGTCCATTTCGGGCTGCTCTTACAGCCCCAGGAGTGGCGGGGTTTTTCCGCCAGCGGAACTTTCCCGGACATTCTCATCCCGGGCTGCTATAGCCCCGGGAGCGGCGGGGCTTTCTCGTACACTCCTCCAAGGGATTTCAGGTTTCAGGCCAGGAGCTTTCCTATCACTCTTTCCTTCATTTTCCTATTCCTCCTCGCTATGGGGAATGCTCCTTCTTCTGAACAGCGTCAACACAAAACCCAGTTGTTGGGATTGTTAAAGGCTTCCAAGCTTAAGGTGTCAGAAGAAGCCCTTACCCAACTTCTGCTTTTAATTGAATCTGCCATTTCCTGACAGGTAGACAATCAACAAGCAGCTGAAGTTCTTTGTCTCCAGCTTGCTTGTGAAAATGCTAATGCTGACTGTCGGGCTGTTCTAGCTCCCTTAAAGGTACAGGATCTTAACCTAGCTAAAATGATTACAGCATGTCAAAATGTTGGCACAGAAACTCATAAGGCACAAGTATTAGTGGCAGCTCTCCATCCATCCACTGCCACCTGTTTTGCGTGCGGTAAACCTGGACATTTAGAGAAGGACTGTCATAGTTTAAAAAACAAAAATGCCAACACTAAATTTCCAACCCGAAAGTGTCCCCGCTGTGGTAAAGGCAGTCATTGGGCTAAGCAGTGCAGATCTCAATTTAACAATCAAGGCAACCCTATGTCGGGAAATGGGAAGAGGGGCGAGAGCTCTCATGCCCCGAAAAATCCAGAGGGCCACCAAGTGTGGAGTGTGGAAACCACAGCATAGATTCCAAACAACAACGCTTGCAGGTTAACGACTTAAAAGCAGCTACTGAAGGGAGTGCAGGACTAGATTTACCCTTGGCAGAAGGTGTCATAATAGATGAGGCAGGAAAAGTTTTTCTTATA
>NW_004444164.1:1372381-1419385 GCF_000243295.1 Trichechus manatus latirostris | reverse complement strand
GACACCCGACCTCGCCCACAGGTCCTCTAAAAGATCCTCAAAATCCCTCTGTCTGGCAAGGACCTGCAGAATCATTAACCTGGGGGCGAGGGCATGCAGCTGTTTTGTCTCCCACAGATCCACTTTGGATTCCCACTCTGGCTGTGGCGCCCTCGCTCCATCCCTTCCATGGTGTTCCGAGCCCAGTTCCAGGTTGCCGCAGCCCGGGCTTGCCAGCCCAGTTGCCTGGGGTGTCGCCACCTGGGATGGCCCCACCTGGAGACTCTGGGCAGGCGAAAGCGGGCTGTGCGCTCCGGCCACTACTAAGGGTCCCAGAAGCGCCCCGTGCTGCAGCTCCCCCACACGCCGGCACACTCTGCCCTGCACCTCCGCCCCTTCCCTTCTCAGAACCGCCGCCACCGCCCCTGCTGCAGCTGCCGGAGCCGCCATCCGATCTGACTCCAGAGCTACAACTGACACTGGCACCCCTTCCCCCAGGGATGGACACTGAACAACGGAGATCTGCACTACCGGTAACATGGGGAGATCTGAAAGCCCTCTCCTCCAAAGCTGAGCATATCCTCTCAACTGCAGGTGCCCCACTTGCACCTGGAAGCCTGTTTCTAGCTGTGGTTTCCCTCGTGACAATCTATTCTCAATAGTCACCCTATATTATCTTGTTAATCAGTAATTTGTTAATCAGTAAGTTCCCAATGAAAATTTGTTATGTGTAAACTCCTCTATATTTTTGGCTTCTCCTGGTTAGATGCTTCTGTATAGATAGATTTCTAAGTTAGATGATTCCTTTCCAGTTGATAGTAAATTTGTGTAAATCAGTGTTTGTTTGATTCTTAAATCTGTTATGATGTGTAAATTACCCTTCCTGGTGATTCCTTTCCAAGGAATGGCATAGCTGTGTCAATCATTGCTTGTTTGATTATTAATGAATCTTTAAGCCTTTAAGAATAATAATTTCAGTGGATGTTAAAAGTTAGTGTTTACCTGACAAAATGAGAGTCAGATGAAACCCATGGGTCCAACAATCAGGATATTACTAGCGCAGAGGATTATATTATCCTCATAAGATCATCCTCTAATGTCTTACCAACCTGAAAGGCACATTGAGTCCGCTCACTCCGGCTATGCAACTAATAAGAGCATCGCTCTTACTTAGTAACCTGGTGAAGAACCAGATGGTATCTGGTGGAAAACCAGCACCGTGAGTTTAAAGAGCTTGCTACGGCCGCCACCTAGGAGACTAAGTCCAGGCATTAAGTAACAACCTGGTGAAAAACCAGATGGTATCCAGTGGAAAACCAGCACCGTGAGTTTAAAGAGCCTGCTATGGCTGCCATCTAGGTGACTGAGTCCAGGTGTTACTCATAGCTATGCTACTTCTCCTCTTTAAACATATGGAGTGTGCCCCAGCCGTAGCTGGGCTCACAAGGACTCACTAAGTCGCCAGGCCCTGAGGTGTAGAGACAGTAGCTGAGATAATCTTAGGCTTTATCTCGTAGAGAAATTTTTACTTTGTCCTAACAGACACTTGTTAGACCAGTAAAAACCCTCTTGATTCTTATTCCATTAACTAAACAAAAGGGGGGAAATGTGGGGATATACGCCATTTAAACATGGCTGCACTACTGACAACTGCAGCCCCCACAGGCCTCTATGCTGTATACGACATGTTGGAGACTTGTCAGCGATAAGAAAGAGATTAGGCATGACTTGTTTTCCCAAACCTATTGTCCTGTTACTGATTGGCTTGTTGACCTGAATTACTTCTCCCTTGCCCAAAACTTATTGTTACTCACCCAAAGCCCATTGTTCTGTGATTTGCTTCACTGCTTGCTGTATTGACTATAAATAAACTCCTGGGACTGGAGCCAGGGATGGACTCCTCAGAGTGACCCTCCTGGCCCCACTTCTCTGTAAGAGTTGTGTTTGGCTACTGTCTTCGCTGCCCCGACAACCGTCGCCGCTGCGACAGCCTGCCATATTGCCTGCCGACCTTAGATTCGTCAGCCCCACAGCTACATGAGTCAGGAGAAGCCTCTAACCTGAAGCCTGACCTAGGGACTTGGTTCTTGCCAGCCTCTACAACCACATGAGCCATTTCCTTGAGAAAAATCTCTCTCCATATATGTGTGTGTCCATATATATGTGTATATATATATGTGTGTGTGTGTGTATATGTATACACATGCTTCACTGCTTTTGCTTCTCTAGAGAACCCAGCCTAAGACAGTCTATGTAAGTTTGAACTAACTCAATGGCACCTAACAACAAGAAGAGGAAAGTTTGAACATGATGGGATGTATAAATGGAAGGCCTTGAAAGCTAGAATTTGGACTCAATTCAACCTTCTAATGGATGAATACAAGAAAGATGTTTACCTGCGTTTTATTGACTATGCAAACGCATTTGACTGTGTGGATCATAACAAATTATGGATAACATTGCAAAGAATGGGAATTCCAGAATGCTTAATTGTGCTCATAAGGAACCTGTACATAGATCAAGTGGTAGTTGTTCGGACAGAACAAGGGGATACTGTGTGGTTTAAAGTCAGAAAAGGTGTGCATCAGGGTTGTATCCTTTCACCATCCCTATTCAGTCTGTATGCTGAGCAAATAATCTGAGAAGCTGGCCTATATGAAGAAGAACGGGGCATCAGGATGGGAGGAAGACTCATTAACAACCTGTGTTATGCAGATGACACAACCTTGCTTGCTGAAAGTGAAGAGGACTTGAAGCAGTTACTGATGAAGATCAAAGACGACAGCCTTCAGTACAGCTTACACCTCAACATAAAGAAAACAAAAATCCTCACAACTGGACCAAAAAGCAACATCATGATAAACAAAGAAAAGATTGAAGTTGTCAAGGATTTAATTTTACTTGGATCCACAATCAACACCCATGGAAGCAGCAGTCAAGAAATCAAAAGATGCACTGCATTGTGCAAATCTTCTGCAAAAGACCTCTTTAAAGTGTTGAAAAGCAAAGATGTCACCTTGAAGACTAAGGTGTGCCTGACCCAAGCCATGGTATTTTCGATCGCATCATATGCATGCGAAAGCTGGACAATGAATAAGGAAGACCAAAGAAGAATTGACGCCTTTGAATTGTGGTGTTGGTGAAGAATATTGAACATACCATGGACTGCCGAAAGAGGGAACAAATCTGTCTTAGAAGAAGTACAACAAGAATGGCTCCTTAGAAGCAAGGATGGTGAGACTACGTCTTACATAGTTTGGACATGTCAGGAGGGATCAGTCCCTGGAGAAGGACATCATGCTTGGTAAAGTAGAGGGTCAGCAAAAAAGAGGAAGACCCTCGACGAGATGGATTGGCACAGTGGCTGCAATAGTGGGCTCAAGCGTAACAATGATTGTGAGCATGGTGCAGGACCGGGCAGTGTTTCATTCTGTAGTACACAGGGTCACTATCAGTCGGAACCAACCTGAGGTCACCTAACAACAACAACAACGATGGATGATTAATGCATTTGAATAGGCTGAGAACAGATGTTTAGGTCTTGCTGATTCTGCTATGAGCAATGTTAGTCATAATGAATAGTTTCTTGTGAGGTCCAGACAAGATTTCCAAACAACCACATTTTCTGGGTAGAGGGTCTTCTGGCAAATGGGGTGTCAGGACCACCCTCATCGTTAATATTTGAACTTCGTATCTTTCAGTTTAAATTTTTAAACTACCATGGGATGGTTTTATCACTCTACTGGAAAAATAGGACTCATAACTCTAGCTGCTGGCTTTGCTTCTGGAAGGCCTATTGCACTAATGGCTTTTGGCTGCCATGATTGAAGGTGGTCCTTTGAAGTGGTGCCTTGAGATCTTTGAGCAGCCTTCACTGTAAAGGTCTCTTTCTCAAACACAATAGGAATTTAACTTGGCTGCTATCAAGCTGTATGAAAGGGATTTTCAATTTTAATTTATACTTCATCTTCTCTTCACAACTACTGTGTGAAATAGGCATTAAAAGCACAGTTTTTCAGCTCCTTGAAAATCCAAGAAAGTATGTTCTTTGTTAAATCCAAGTTTTCTGGTTTTAAGTACCATATTCTTTCTACTTTATCTCACTTTCTGGCTTACATGTTACATTCTTGTACTGTGTAATGTTATAGCAATAAATCATTTATTATGTGTTCAACTTTGTTTTCAGGCCACCCTGTACATGGTCCTAAATAAGTATCAGTTATTGTTGCTAATCATGAATGCACAAAAGGGATTTTCTATTGAGCATATTTTACAATTAATCATTCTGCAAAAAAATAATAACCCCCCCCCCATATTGTTTGTTTTATAAATTTGTATTTTCACATATTGGATTTACTTTATCAAAGTGCACTCATACACACACATCATCACCATTAACAATGACAATTTTTCTGACAGTATGAGCAAAAGTAAATTCCCCTACTCATTAATACCTCTACTCAAGGACACAAATCTAGGACACCCCTCAAGGATATGGACCAGGATGATGTAATTCTTCTTGCATAATGATAAAGTCAATCAGAAGTTTGTTTGTTTTTTCAATGGCTGTAATAGACTATCCTC
This sequence comes from Trichechus manatus latirostris, assembly GCF_000243295.1. Lineage (NCBI taxonomy): Eukaryota > Metazoa > Chordata > Mammalia > Sirenia > Trichechidae > Trichechus > Trichechus manatus. The sequence goes on along the minus strand of NW_004444164.1, from coordinate 1,414,822 downwards.
CTTCTTACTTAAACCTATAATTTCAAAATTACTATAAGAAGAAGAGGAATGAAAACTGGTTAAAATTAAATAATACTCTATTAATAAGGCCACAGTATTGTGAGCAGGAGGGACCCTATGGCACAGAGGTTAAAACATTTAGCTGCTAACCAAAAGGTTGCTGGTTCAAACTCCCCAGCTGCTCTGTGGGAGAAAAATGTGGCAGTCTGCTTCCATAAACATTACAGCCTTGGAAACCCTATGGGGGCAGTTCTACTCTGTCCTAAAGTGCCACTAGGAGTCAGAATTGATTTGATGGCAACAGGTTTGGTTTGGGTTTTATTGTTAGCAGGATTTGTTCCCAAGCATATTTATTCACTTTTTTTCTTTTTTTATTAAACACAGAATCATAGGTCTAGAATATGAAATATTGTTCCAAAGATCAGTTACTCTAAAGAGAAATCCTTTACCGCATTCATATAATCAAAATAAATAAGTGTATCATTGTCTTTTCTGTCCTTTAACTCAGGAATACATCACTGTCAGTTCAATTCATCTAGCCAATAACCAAAATAATCATTCTCTAGAAATTTCTGTTTTTGTTGTTAGGTGCCCTCACACCTACTCATAGCAACACTACATACAACAGAACAAAACACGGCCCAGTCCTACACCATCGTCACAATCGTTGCTATGTTTGAGCCCACTGTTGCATCCACCATGTCAAACTATCTCATTGAGGATCTCCCTCTTTTTCGATGACCCTCTATCTTAACAAGCATGATGTTTTTTCCAGGAACTAGTCTTTCCTGATACCATGTCCAAAATATGTAAGACAAAGTCTCATCATCCTAACTTCTAAGGAGCATTCTGTCTGTACTTCTTCCAATACAGATTTGTTCATTCTCCTTGCAGTCCATGGTATATTCAGTATTCTTCGCCAACACCATATTTCAAAGGCATCAGTTCTTCTTTGGTCTTCCTTATTCATTATCCAGTTTTTACATGCGTATGAGGTGACTGAAAATACCATGGCTTGGGTCAGATGCACCTTAGTCCTCAAAGTGACACTTTTGCTTTTTAACACTTTAAAGAGGACTTTTGCAGCAAATTTGCCCAGTGCAATATGTCGTTTGATTTCTTGACCCCTGCCTCCATGGACATTGACTGTGGATTCACATAAAATGAAATCTTTAACAACTTCAATATTTTCTCTGTTTACCATAGTGTTGCTTATTGGTCAGGGCCAAAATCTCTTAGAAGGAAATAAATCATTTTTCAACTAAAGAAGTTCCAGAGTTCAGTGTCCAGAAAAGGAAATAATCATCACTCTCTAATCAGTGTGCAGTTTACATGTGATTTATGCTGGTTGTAAGTAAATGTTACATGTTTTTAAAGATTATTTACCAAAAAAAGCTTAACCAGTAAATCAATAAAATGGTGAAGGTTCTGAGTATTGAAAGAATTTACAGGTTTTTAACCAATTTATAAAAAAAAAGTCATAAATATAAAAAAGCTTTAAATATCTGAAGGACTAGAATTGTGTGAAACATCAGAGAACTTGATAGGAGTCATACAAAGGTAGGATTCAATTCAATGGGACAGAGAGATTTTTAACGACTACAGATTTTTATTTTAATAAAAATGCAAAGAACTCTATACTGAGAATCTTTTTTCTTATTATTTCAGTTGTAAACATTAAATAATATTTTCCAGATGAAAACTGACTAATACAATCCAAGATACATAATAAGCAATAAATAAATATTAACTTCCGTCTTTCCTGACTCCTCACAATGAATTAATTTATAGAATAAAATGGTTAAAAAAGGACAGGTAAAGTCTTAAGAATGTCTAATCCTGAAAACTTATAGATGAAATTGTCAGAGAAAGCATCTGTCTTTAGGCATCAGGAAAAAAAAAAAAATCTGAAGGCTCCTGATAATAAATCCTTGACAAAATTAAAGTAACTTGTAAACTTAGATAAAATTATTTCTTTCTCCTTTCCTCAAACATTACTGGTTGCATTTCCCATTTCTGGACCACTTATCATTAATTAATTAGTCTGGTGTTTTTAAATTCACTCTCTGAACTTGTTCAGATGACATGCAGACATCTTCTTGGACTTGTTTCAAAGTTTTAGATAATGGATAACCATAAACCATTATCCTAGGATAAGCCAAAGAGAACAGTAATTTAGACCTAGAACAATTCTTGAGTAACTGCTTTAACACATGAAGCATTTCGGAAGGCAGGAGTGTTGGTATAGAGGTGGAATGTGACAACAGATGGTGTACAGTGGTATTCTATCAGTGAAGAAGCCCATATGATAATTGATTTTTCTTTCCTAATCATGACTTACATCATTTGATTAGCAGAGAAGCTTGCAATCACTCAGATAAACTTCATCTCCCGCTCCTCTTTCCCTCATATCCATCGCCTTTAGCGAAAAAAGGTAATGCTTTCAAGAGGGTAGTTGATTCTAGAGTGTGCCCACTAAAAATTTTCCAAAAAAACTCTGCTAATTACAAGGCAATCAGAGTAATAGTCCCTACACTCACAACCACCATGCCTACAGTTAGGCTGTCTGTTTCAATAAGCTCCTCCTATTATCTTATGTCACATTTCACTCTACACTGTGTGCAGTTACATGCACATTTTATAGGTTGACAATTTCAGTTAGTGACTAGGAAGAAAATGGTTTGGCTGCAGGATGAGGTCTTCTTAAATTAGGTTGCGTGACTTCAGTTTCTGTAAATTATGGCACCTTTAACTGAACTTATCATTTTGAAAGGTAAATAAACTGTGGAGTAAAGAAAAATAGCCGAAATATGCATAATTCTAACAGTGCTTTCCTTCTCCTAGGAATATCTTTATTGCTATTCCCTGTAAGTGTGAATTTATAAATTAGTTATTACTCCTTAATTATTCACTAATGGAAAAGCTTTTAAATAAACAATTTCACAAATTTACTGGGCCAAAAATAAAACTTAATACATAATTTATATAAAAAAATGGAACTTCAACTAAGTGCTGAGAGAATAGTTTTCATTTAGCAGCAAAGTGTCTAAACCAAATTGGAATATAAAAAGTTTATCTTAAATGTCAATGCAAAAACAATATGCTAGTTTTGCATTCCAATAATAATAAAAGACACTGCCATTTTTCATGTAAGGCATTTATCACTGTAACCTATAGCCACCTACCTAATTCATTTAAAATTGGATGAATAATAATCCTAAAAGGCATATCTTATTAATCTTATTATGCCATTATCCTGCTTAAAATCATCAATGGCTCCTCATTTCCTACCATTTACTATCCAAAATTCTTAGTATATAATGCATGACTATCTTTGACCTAGCTTTTCCCTACCTCTCTCCCCCTATCTATTGTAACATCCCACTTCTGTTCCAACACTCCTGCCTTACCAAAATATGGTGCAGTGAATTACTTATTATGGCCCTTCTAGCCATGCATGGTCTTGTGAATCCCACAAAATGACTGGGTGGGAGTAACTATGCAAACAAGGTGTTTGTGGCCTACCAAGGGGATTGGACAGCCTGCTAATAATGCAAATAATGTGTATGCAACCCTAACGAGGGGATTGGTCAGTTTTGCCATCCTGCTAGGCTTAAAATGAGCTCATCCCAGATGTGAGGAGAGGGGACCTCACTATCATCAAGACAGAAGAGCCAGGAGTAGAGCACATCCTTTGGACCTGGGTCCTTACACTGAGAACCTCCTAGTCCCAGGAGACAGCTAAAGAGAGCTGTAACACCAGAGACGGCATGAGACAGTAAGAAGCAGTGACAGAGAAATGGTGATAGCAGAACCAGAAGACCAGTGTGAGATGGCCGCTACAGTGGGTGAGCCAACCCACAGAGCAACAGAGCTGAGCACATTTGGGCGGGGTGCTTCCTGGCAGAGTAGCATGCCTCCAGGCACTTATTGGCGAAGCTCAGGAGTTTTGTAACACTTGAAGGAGCAGGGAAGAGGCTGGGCTGGCCCAAGAGTCCAAAGAAGCCCAAATGGCTGAAGGGTCGAGGGGCCAAGGGGCCAAAGGCTAGGAAGAGGCCTGCCTGTGGGCATTGCCGAGACGCTGTCCTGACCAAAGAACTGTATCCTAAGTCATTCCTGATCCTGAATTGTAACCTAGTACTTCCCTAATAAACCTCAAAATCGTATTGTCTGTGAGTTCTGTGTGGCCATTGCAATCAATTACAGAACCCAGCACAGAAGTGCCTTGGAGTCAGCCTTGGGATGATGTTTATCTTAATTCTCTCCTCCCCCTTGTGAAGTCGGACAAAAAAATCAGATGCTGCTGCCCATGTCATTCTTACAGAAATGCTTCATGCATTAACGCAATTACTTGTGAATTGCTCTAGGTCTAAATTACTGGTCTTCTGGATTCTCTTGGGCTCACCATGGACTAATGGTTTAAGGTTAAGAACCATTATCCAAAACTTAGAAATGAATCCAAGAAGATGACTGCACATTCTTTTGATACCATACTGAAGTATTGTTTACAACGTCCACACAAGGATTATTTAATTCTGTAGGAGACCGTCCTATTGTTTGATTTTGCTAATTCACTATTAAGGACTCAGACTCAATGAAGTTACATATTTAGTTGCAAATTTGTATCTAGAAGAGAAATAAATGTTTTTTGTCTAGTTATTGATTACTGCCCTGTAGGAAAGTAATTAACCAGTTTTGTATCCAATCTTGCAACCTTATTCTAACATTCTTTTATTAAAGTGCTATAAATAGTCAGTTCCTCAAATGCTCTTGAACTAATTTTACCATCTTGCACATTGTCTTATTAATTAACAAGTAAATCTTTGATAACTGTCCAATCGGTATTTGCATGAAGTCATGTTTTAAACTTTGAAAAATTATACTTTGACAGTTTTGAAGGACCCACTAAGATATCCAAGTGGATGCACAAGCCAAGGCCAATTAAACTACCGGTATACTGCTGGAGGAGGCATTCCACAGTCTGGGTAAGATCAGGCATATTTCTTTCTGGATTCCAAAGTAGCAATAGAATTTTACCTTTGATGATTTCTGTTTATCTATGTTTTTATTTTCTTTTGATTACGTGGTTTCTTTGTTTCTGACAAAGCTTGTAATTCTGTTTCTTGTCTACTCCTGGTTAGGGCTGTGTTCCTTTCCATAATCAAGCTTGGGCACTATTAAATCTGTGTCCCGTCTGGAGCCACTAGGTCAGTTTCTACTGTATAGTTGAGGGAATACCCCTGTGTAAGATTCATGGCCTCAGCTGTATTCCTTTCCAGAGTCAGGTGAGCAAATAGTGAGCAGTGGACCACTAGGTGAGTCTCAACTACATGTTCAAGGGAGTTCCATGTGCATATGTTGGTCTGTTTTGCATACAAATAGTAATTCCTATTTGTGGGGTACCTACTTTTATGGTCTGATGACTTAATAATCTCTGTTGGATGGATAATGGGGATGACCTATTCTTGATCAGATAAAAGACAATAGAGAATCAGACATGTTAGTCTTTTTTCTGTGTGTGTTTGTCTTCTTACTACTTTGGAGCTCAAATCTATTAAAAATGTTGTGCCCACTGAAAAGGAGAACAGCTCGTTGAGTTCCGGATCAGGTTCTCAATAAAGGGCAGTCTCAGAGCCTCATGGAAGAACTGTACCCACCACTCTTAAATAAAGACACTTCCTGGAAGGCCAGGGACCTTAGCAAATTTTGGAAACCTCAAGAAGAAAGGGATTTACAAAATGTATAGGTACTACATGTAAAACCTCATGCAAAACAGGCTTGGTTTCCAAGCTTCAGGACTGAAAAGTAAGTAATAGATTTTTTTTTAAAAGATCTAATCCCGCTACCAAGGCCTCCACTGGACTGAGTCCAGTACAGCTAGATGGTGCCCGGCTACCACCACTGACTGCTCTGACCAGGATCACAACAGAGGGTTCTGGACAGAGCTGGAGAAGGATGTAGAGCATAATTCTAACTCACAAAAAAAAAGATCAGATTTACTGGCCTAAAGGAGACTGGAGAAACCCCGAGAGTATGGCCTCCAGACACCCTTTTAGCTCAGTGGTGAAGTTATCTCCGAGGTTCACCATTCAGCCTGGGAGTGGACAGCCCCGTAAAACCAAATGGGACTAATGAGGTACAGTAGTGCAGTGACAAGGGCCAGAAGGCAGAAGGGGACAAGGAAGCTGGTGATAAGGAACCCAAGGTTGAGTAAGGATATTGTTGATGTGTTGTGAGATTGTTAACCATTGTCATAGGACAGCATGTGTAGTAACTGTTAAATGAGAAACTACTTTGTTCTGTAAGCCTCCATTTTAAGTGAGAATAGTAGCACAATTGGAAGAGTGTAGTCAATGTCACTGAACTGTGCATGTAGAAATTTTTGAAATGGTGTATCTTTGGCTATGTGTATTTTCACCAAAAAAAAAAGGTTGAGAAGTTAGAGGGTTGACATGTTGTGGGGTTGTTAACCAATGTCATAAAACAATATGTGCACTACTGTTTCATGAGAAACTATTTGTTCTGTAAGCCTTCACCTGAAGTACAACTAAAAAAAAAAAAAAGATCTAATCCCATGTTTCCTAATGAAATTTCCAGACAATAGTTACTCACTACTCTGTGCTCAAGGACATGTATATAATTAACACTTCTTGCTTGTAAATAATTCGGCTGTTACACAAAATAGAATCAGTCTTTTTCTGAGATCAATAATAATCTTTGGAAAACAGATATAATAATTTTTGGAAAATATTTGGGATCAAAAAGAACAATGTTAAGAAAAGTATCCACATATTATACATAAGGCCAAGAGGATGACTCCATGTCTTGCCAATATCATATTACTTAATTATCTAGGCGACTACATCTTTTTTTTTTTTTTTTTTTGCCATTTACTAAGGGCTCACACTGTGAAGTTGCATGCTACTTTTTGTGTTCAACAGAGATCATATTTTCTGTCTAGTAGAAAGGATACAACATATATGTAGTTTTCCAGCTAAAAATGGAAACATATACTGAATCAAATAATGAAATAACTGACAAACATGAAATGACAAAAACTCTACAAAATAACTGTCAGGACTGTTAATGCCACAAGAGACCAAGAATTGTGAGGAACCATTCCAGATTAAGGGAGACTAAAGACATATGATAACTAAATGTAACATTGATTCTGGCTTGGAGCTTGGATTGGCAAACAATTGAAGCAACTGGGGAAATCTGAATAAGGGTTTATGTTAGATAATATATTGTGTCCATATTTGATATGTATACTATGATGCAAAAGAATGTCCTTATTCTTAGAAAATACATGTGGAAGTATTTAGGAGTAAAGAGTCATGATGTCTGAAACTAACCCTCACATGTTTCAAGAAAATCTATGTATGGATGGATGTGTCAGAGAGAGAAGGATTGAGAGAGGGAGAGAGAGAAAAGAAGCAAAATGTTTAACAACTAGTGAATCTGGGTGGAGGCTGTATGAGAATTCTTTTTACAATTCCTCTAACTTTCTTGTAAGTATGTAGTTAGTGCAAAATAAAAACAAAATGTATTTAGTAAAAATAAAGCAGTATGCTGTAACTAAAGTGATGTAGGCACTGTACTGTCCCAAAATAAGTGTTTTATTTATTTAAGTGAATTTAACTTTTAAAATAAATAAATACAGGGAAGCTTCACATGAGGAAATTAGTAGAAGTAATATCTAATGTATTTGCTCTCTTGAATCTGATACTATTAATATGAAACTGTGTTTGTTTTGAGTCATGTTTTATTTTGATTGCTTTTGGGAAGTGAGGTGAAGCTAAGAAGAAGGGCAGGGGAAAGGAATAGTGAGGCAGAAGCAAAAAATGGAGGCAAAGACAGCTCGTTCCACTTATTATGAGTTCTATTTCCTGTCAGTTGTTTGGTGAATATGACAATTTGTGGAGAGAGACAATTTGTGGACAGAAACATGATACAATCTGTAAGTAAACTGTTCTAAATTCCTTCAACACACTATTCCTAGCCCAGTTTCTGATTCAAACTTGAAACTCTACAATTGTTCACTGGAGAAATGATTTGGACTCATTTTGCTTAAGTCTCTGCTCTGCTTCTGCAATAAATGAAAGCTAATTATATCCCTTTACTGCTATTTTGATGACATGGCATTTTCAATCGCCTCACATGCATATGAAAGCTTAAAGATGAAAAAGGAAGACCTAAGAAAGAACTGATGCATTTGAAATGTGGTATGGGTGAAGAATATTGAATATACCATGGAATGCCAGAAAAATGAACAAACCTGTCTTGGAGGAAGTACAGTCTGAAAGCTCCTTAGAAGCAATGATGGTGAGACTTTGTCTTACTTGCTTTGGACACATTATCAGGAGGGATCAGTCCCTAGAGAAGGACATCATGCTTGGTATTATAGATTGAATTGTGTCCCCCCAAAATATGTGTTGTAATTCCTAACCTCTATGCCTATGGTTATAATTCCATTTGGGTGTGTTTTGAGTCAATCTCTTTTGAAATATAAAAGAGATTAAACAAGCAAGCCAGCTATCAAAGATGGGGGAAGAGAGATGCCAAGCCTCATGAACACTGTCCAGGAGCAGAAGCTCAAAGAGACAAGGACATTGCTCCAGAGCCAACAGAGAGAGAGCTTTCCACTAGAGCTGGCACCCTGAATTAGGACTTCTAGCATCGTAAACTGAGAAAATAAATTTCTGTTTGTTAAAGCCACTCATTTATGGTATTTCTGTTACAGAAGCACTGATAACTAAGATGCTTGGTAAAGTAGAAAGTGAGTGAAAAAGAAAAAGCCCCTCAGTGAGATGGATTGATGCAGTGGCTGCAACAATGGGCTCAAACACAGCAACAATTGTGAGGATGGCACTGGACTGAGCAACGTTTCGTTCTGTTATACTTGGGGTCTCTATGAGTTGGAAATGACCTGACAGCACCTAACAACAAAACTTCTATTTTGGGAGTTATGAAAGCTAGTTATATCCCCTCACTTCTATTTTGGGGGTTGTCAGTGGGCTAATCACTATTTGATTCATCACTTAGGTCTGTAACAGTCAGAACACAGAACCAGTCATTTTTTACCTACTCTCATTAGGTTTCCTTGAGGGCAAGGAACCTATCTTTTTAGACTGTAAGATTCCCATGACCCTCAAAAGAAATATAATTTATTTTTTAAAGAAACACTGTCTTTTATTTTTCTTTTAACACTTTACAATTGAGCTGCCATGTCCACCTGTTCAACATGATATCCCCCAGCCCTGAAACAGTGCCTAAATCACACGCTGGTCACATAGCTAACACTCAGTTCAACTGAGCTCACTTTACTTGGCCTTTTAGACCATTTAAAATAATTCTCTTTTTACTGTTTCTTCAATTCAGATAGCTGCTTTACCCTGAGCATACCCTTTGCTCAATTCTAAGAACAAAATTCTGCTATTATTTTATTATGCAATCCTCTTTTGGTAAAATAGAAAAAGTACATTTCTTAATGAAGCTTTCATCTATTGCTTTAGTAAAATAGATTAGCTTATTGAATCAGAATAATTTGCTATTTTATGGTAAAATGTTTTTCATTTTTCAAAGAACATAGGACTTAGCAAACCGATAGCGTGAAAACCGGCAAATCCCTTTGTGTTGTTTCACAGCAACAAAAAACAATTTCTGCAGAAATAATTTGTACAGGTCAATTGGTCTGATTTCCTAAAAGTTACCTAATAGCCTACCTATCAGAGCAAGGAGAAAATTATGAAATGCTGAAATCTTAGCATCTTTTATGTTTAGCCTCAGTGCATTGAATCAGAAAATACAAAATAAAACTATATATTGAAAAACAGTGGCTATCTTTGAACTTCTTTAGGTAACAGACCTTACAAGCTTCCAGCTGCGTAACAGTAAATTCCCTTTGAAAAATGGTAGCATCACTTCATAAAAATTCATGGTGTTCCAACATCCTTTTGTTATGCAGGACTTCCTAGAGACATAAATGCTATTAACAGTTCTTTTCTCTTTTATTAAATGTACACCCAGCATCCATGATTCAGTTCTTTTTTTCTCAGCTACTAACAACTTCCAGATAACTGCTGGGTTAAGTTAATGCTTTTGGATCAGTGTACTCTGACACCAACTTGACTCAGTGATGGTTCCTATATACATGTTTTTTTTTTAATTAAAAAACAAAAAAGAGACAGAGAACCACTGTGACTCATGAACCGTAACTCGGTGGCCGATCTTGTTTTCATTTAAAATCACTATTTGTATTAATGCAACCGAATTTCTTTGGAACATAAATCTACTCAAGGCAACAGCATGCTGAGACATACCGTCTCATCCCAACCAGAGCCTAATCCATGATGTGAATTATCTGACAGCTGGCTACTTCGTAGTTCAAATTCATACGGTTTAAATATGCAAGTTGAATAACCTATTGGTGAATGTATTCTTCAAATAGAAGGAAGAAAGACAAGAGCTAAAACTTGAGTGTGTTATGAAAGTTTCTCCCACAGAAGTTTAGAAATCTTAAATGATAGTAAAACCAACTAGTCTTATGCTAAATACAATACAGTTCAAAAATTATTTTTAAAGTAAATAAAGCTTTCTATAAGTAATTATTTTCTTCAACATTTTTTTGTCTTTTCGGTCACTGCCTACTTATTTTGGATAGCACTGCCTTAAAACTGAGCAGAAGATACTTTTGAATTAGTAATGTATCAAGTTAGTTTTAAAAACAGCTCATTATATAAATGCTCACAATAGTTAAATTCGCTTTTATTTAAGAAAACAAAACTTTACAATTTCTGTGCAAATAGCCAAGACATTTATCTGAAGGGCAGATGCTTTTTGCCTAATTAAAAATCAGGAAAAACTGAGGTTAGTAAACATTTTCATTGAAGTATAACATAAATATTATCAAGTACACCATCGTAAGTGTACAGCTTGATTAATTTTTTTCTAAGCAATATAAACTAAATGAGTTTCCAAAAAATAATAAATGAGAAATCAGATAAATAATGCATTACATTATAAAGCATTAATATATAGATATCTTGAATGTTTAAAGGACTGTTTTTGCTGTGGCTTACAGGAGCCAACTTACTGCCATGATAGATAACTTTAAATATACGTTTTGCTTTTAAAAAATCTTTGTGTCTAAATGATTACTTTAAAAGTAATACTATTTCTATTTCAGTGTTTCTAGCTTTGATTCATGTAATTATTAAAAACAACTATCATTTTCATTGGTGTAACACTTTAAAATTTAAGTGAATGAGACGGGACTGCAATTTTGGCATCCTTTTATCAAATCCATGCTCCTTTCATCACACCATACTTGCTTAAAATAAAAAATTAAAATTCCATATAACTGACACAAAAAGAACCCATATTTTGTAAATTTTTCTATTTTGAGAAATTTAAGAGAATCAGTTTTGACTTTGATTTTTCAGTAACTGGCTTTTATTCTGAAAGAGTTTCACAAAGTGAAAATAAAAAGCATATTTTTATAATAGATTAAAAATTAGAATGCACTAAATGGATGTGGGGAAAAGTGTGAAAATATTATAAAGCTGTTTAAGTGTTTACTAACCTATCACATTTGAATTAATTTATTACATTTTAGTTAATTACATTTTAATATGTTTAAGAATTGAAGATATTTTATGGATTTTCTTCCCTTCTGAAGTTGTGGCTAAAATGGCCTGCTCACACACACATGTTGTACACACCATAAGTTCCTCTTGGACCACAGTCAGCCTGATGCCCTTCCCTTGGGAGGCTCTGAAGCACACGAGGCGGAAACAGCAGTGGCAGAGTTCTCAGTGTAGGACACAAGTGAACAGCGTGTGGTTCTCTGGTTCACCAGTTCTCTGGTTGGTTGCCAAGTTTCCTGGAAGGTCAAATATGTGCTGCTTGCACAATGCCCACAACCTCTGCCACTGTCTGTCCTTTGCTCAACTTAAGCCGTTGCCAATTTTTAAATGCATAACAGTGGGTGATAACAGTGAGGATAGAATTTATTATTGCAGTGTATTACACTGATTATAATAAGGAGGTCTTTCAAGTGATTTAATTGTTGTTCTCCAACGTAATTTTAAAAACAAATGGGGAGAGTTGAGAATTACTGGGGTATTGTAAAAGGATGCTGAAATATAATGTGTATAACAATAGAAATTAGAAGAGTAACCTAAATGGAAAAACATATTTAATTGGTGAAGCCATTAAATATTTGGACAAAAGTCAATTCACTATATATTTCTCTACATCCATTCCAAAGATGATAATCCTCAGAGTTTTAGCTACTTTCCTTACACAAACAACTCTTTCACAACTCCTAATTCTATTCCCAGCAATGCAATAAACGGTGCTTTTCACTGTCTAAATTTTTGGTCAGATTTCTGATAAAGGTTCTCAGAATTTTCATTTGGAATCTACATTTGGAATACCTTCCCTATGTGACAGGCTGAATTGTGTCCCTTAAAAAGATATATGGAAATCCCACCCTTGGTATCTGTGAAGGTAACCTTGTCTGGAAATAGTTTTTGAAGATGTAAAGTTAACATGAAGTCATAATAGAATAGGGTAGGTCCTAATCCCACCTAAGTCATACCCTTCTAAAAGAGAGAAAGAGACAAAGACAGACAGAGGAAGAACACCATGTGATTGTGCAGCTGCAAGTCAAGGAAAGCCTGGAGCTACCAGAGGCTAGGAGACAGGCATGGAACAGACTCCCCCATCAAAACCACAAAAGGAATCAGCACAGCCAACAACTTGATCTCAGACTCCCGGCCCCCAGAACTATGAGAAAATTAATTTCTGTTATTTAAAGCCACCCACTGTGTGGCACTTTATCAGATACGACAGGCAAATTAAAAGACAAGAAGGTCAAAGACCAAATGCCAAATAATACCTGTATTTAAAGCACAGCTGTAAAGAAGTAGCCTGTAAAGGGGTCTGGGAAGGCAAAAAGAAGAGAGAGAATAACCAGAAGAGAGCACAGCAAAAAGGAGATGAGAATAATGATATAAACAGCGCCTCCAATGGTGTTAGATGATGAAAAAGGTACTTAAGAGAAGTCAAGAGAAATGAATATCAGGGGAAAAATGAAAATTTCAAAGTCACTGATGACTTTAGAGTAGTTTTCAACCTGGGAAATTCCTCCCAGAGGAGTTTGGCAATGCCTGGAGGCACTTCTCCTTGTCACAACTTGGGGGTGCCACTGGGACTTTAATGGGCAAGTGGGGCTATTAAACATCCTACAATGCACAGGACAATCCCTCCCACATACACACACACAAAGAATTATCCAGAAAAAATGTCAACAGTGCCAGTGTAGAGAAATGTGTATCACAGAAGCTAAAATAAATGAAACTGAAGCGTTCATGGGCAGTGAAGAAATGAATATGGCAAGTGAGCCTATTCTTTTGTATAGGGAAGAAGGTTCAGAGGATGGATAGATGAGGGTCAGGGAGGAGACAAGAATCTTTTTTCTTTTTCTCAAGTATGGAAAACATGACAGTGTTGTAAACTAACAGCAATGAAGGGAATGAGACTAAACTGGAGAAAAAAGAAGAAACATACTGGTTAAAGTTCTTTAGGAGATGAGAGGTTGAAATCAAGGTGACTAGTAGAAACATTTTCTTTCAAAGGATGCAAGGAAACATACTCCTCTGAGATCAGAGAAAACGAAAGACTAACTTCCAAAACTATGGTTGTTTGGAGGGTGGGCAGCTGAAACTGGAGAGACAACTTGAAGAATGTGTTCAAAGTTTATAGTCACTGCCCAGGAAGAAACAAGTTAAGCAGGTGCTCTGAGATCCCTTTTCCCAGCTATAGCAGAAGATGTGGTTTAATTTCTGGAAAGAAAGAAGGCAGGTGACCTGGTCTAATCTAGTAAACATACGAATGACAGACTTTCTGGCAAACCAACAAACTAAGTGGCTTTTAATAGCAGAAGAGTCTGCCTATGGAATGCTTTCAGCAGGCTGTGCCTAATTGTCTAGTATTGCTTATGAAAATTAAATCTGGAATCTAGAAATTTATGATGTGGGTCCCTTGAAAACTTCCATGTATGCTATGTAACTATCAGAGTATAAGATGGGGATGTTTTGTACTGAGATGGCTCCTTCTGTGTAAATGAGGTGATCATATACCTTACTTAGAAACCTCACTCAACAGCCTTGACCAAGGCTCATCTAAGGCAGAAAGAAAGGACCTGAGGATCTAGGTAGGTATTCCTGATCTCTCCCTGCTTCACCTGTGATACCTGCTAAGAATGCTAATTCATGCAAGTCTCTCTTAACAATAAAATTATTTGCATAGTGTTGAAGACAACTAGCTGAGTATGGAAATCATAATTTTCTAAGATAATTACAAATGTATAAAGAGCCTAAGAGAGGGAATTAAAGAAAAAAAAGAAAAGGTTCTTACATTGTGTCATGTTGGATATAACAAGCTAAGAACAGAAGGAGACCCAAACAAAAGAGGAAAACTTTTAGCACTAGAGTGAAATGATCACTGAATCAAATTATGAAAGTGACAAATGATAGCTAGTTCAATTTAGGAAAGAGTAATTTAAACAAAATGTCTTCACATAAGAAGACTGTGAAATTGTATATGCATGATTCACTTGTAAATCACACCTCTTTATCCTACCCTTGCAAACATGATGGTTTGTGAAATAATTATAAATGTGACTCAATTTTTAAAATATTTGAAAAACAATGTTCATATATTATAATGTTTATATTTTTTCTATAACTTGAAACTATAATGGTCAATAGTGGATATGATTCTATTATTATATATTGGATATAATACTATTAACATATTTCTGGACTTTGGAAGTCAAGACTTGTTTTGCTTAAATAATTTACTAAAATCAATTCAATGTACTTAAATTTCAAAATAATATTGTAAGTATAAAAAAATCAAGTTTTTATTATTTTTTCTCTGACTAGAATAATATACAAACTTCAGATTCTAGTCACTATCCCCTCAGAAGAAGTTGTTCTTTTAGTCAAGGTCAATTTTGTGTTATAGATTGTGCAGCTGTTCAGATGGCCAAAGATTTGTCATGGACTGTGAATTGATAAATATTCTCTGTCATTCTGTGAAGGCTGTGCCAGCCCCGGGAGTCACCTACGTGAGGCATAAAACAGTTTTCCTCTCACACAAAATTAAGAGATAAATTTGACCCAATTAAAAATAAAACTGTTTATAACTCCAAGAATGAAAAGTTAACAACCTTAGTTTTCTAATTTCTCAGTTTTAGAGGGATATAAACATTCTAAAGAGTATCCTAGATGAAGTATGGTTAGAAAAAAATAATCTTTACTTTTCCTCTACTACTGGCCTCCTTAATTATTTCCTTCATAAATAATAATAAACACCAATATGTACTATTCTTAGTGAAGATTATACCATTTATTATTTAATATTGCTATGTTATACCCTGGTTGTATATATATTAAATTTTAATAATGTCACCACAGGGAAAAATTACACACCATGCACATTCTTGTTAGAAGTATATGAAGAAAAATGGCAACAAATATGATACTGAAATATTACTTATTTACTCAAGCTGGTCTTAAAGTCATTTGAGATGAAGTAAGTGAACTCTATCTAGGATAAGGTATTTATAACACTGAGCACCAAGCATAAAAACTGTGACAGCTTGTAAATGAAAATGACTCATTCTACAGGCTAGGGGAAAAAATGAATAAAGTATTTTATCTAAGTCTGCTTTTAAAGGCAATTCTGAATGTTCAACCTAATAAGGAGGAACGGGAACCCCACTAGATAAAATAGACAAGGGGTTTTAAAAGTCTCATTTTAAACTTATTTGACCAAGAACATATGTTTTTAACAGATTCTCCAATAAATACCACAAATAAGAAATTTATTTCCTCTTTGTATGACCAGTTCCTAATTATTCCACAGATAGGATCCTAGAAACCATGGCATAAGTCTGATAATCCTAACAAGAATTGTTCCCATTGGAACAATGTCATAATTGAGATGAATTTCCTGACCAAGGACTTAACATCAATGAACCAAATTAGCATCAATGAACCAAACTTTATCAACTACTGCATCATAAACATATTCAGTGTACATCTATAAAATAAATTATAATGTCAAAATTATTCTTACAAAATGTATATAATCATATCACACATAATGATTGTGAGAGCTGACGGAAGCCTTGATTCATATCTATATAACTATAACTCATTATCTGATCAGCAATTTTACCTTCCATTCATTCATATTTACTAAATGCCTATTTCTGCACAAGGCACTTTACTAAATACTATAAGGATGCCAATATGGAATTTTTTTTCCCCTATTTTCTATTTTAAAGCCTGC
Organism: Trichechus manatus latirostris; assembly: GCF_000243295.1. Classification (NCBI taxonomy): domain Eukaryota; kingdom Metazoa; phylum Chordata; class Mammalia; order Sirenia; family Trichechidae; genus Trichechus; species Trichechus manatus. Next base: position 1,398,454 of record NW_004444164.1, on the reverse strand, counting down.
AGTGTAATAGGTAAAAGGAGATGCATTAAAATAAGTACGTGTTAAGTGCCATGTATGTGAAAGAACCCCGGAACGGCAGTAAAAGGAAAGTATCATTAGTAACTTGAAAAATCAATAAAAGCATTATGGATTAGGGTTATTAATCTAAAATTAATATATCAGTTATCAAAAAATGTAATTACACATTTAACGAGTGATATTTGTGCTTTTCCTTCTTAAAATTTATAAGGATTGAGAAAAATGATTTGTGTAGCTCCATTTCCTTAAAAATATTGATGGCTTCCTTTTCTCATTAAATGTCCTTGCAGCATGCAATATCTGCTTTAATTCCATTAACAATGAGTTACACCAAAAGTTGGGATCATTATTTAATCTCCAAATAGTCATTAAAAATTTCAAATATTTGTAGATCTCATTAAGGACTTCAGAATTAAGAGGAAGCATTTATTGAATCAGTTCTTCCAGCCTTTGCTCTTAATTTAGAGCTGGAACAACTTCCATGCCACAAAATGAAGTATGATGGTGCATGTACCAAACAAGGCCAATAGAACTCTTTTGCCTGGTGGATGGTAGAGTGGAAGTGTTTCACAAATGATTCTTTGGATATTAATTTTATGACTTATTTTGTACCTTCTTCTTTACTGTCCTCTGCCTCTGAGAGTCCCTGCTCAGGACTAGCAGCTGGGCTGCCGTGGTAGAAATGAGCAAAAGTCACCAGGGAGTAAAGCACATATTTAATAGTGTCATTAACTGAGCGTGTAACATAAAATACACATAAATTAGGGAAACAGGAGTTCATGTGCTCATTTTAAATCCTTTCCACTTTTGATATCAATGGTCACAATCCAAATCAAGCATGTTCTACCCATTCTGAATTTTAAGATGGTCAAAATGGTTAAATCAGGTTTATTGACATGTTTATGTTCAACCTTCATGTCTCCCTAACTGGGAACTCTAAAATCCTCAAGGGCTATCTCTTTCATGCTTGTGTCTTCCGGGTAGTGTCCCAACAAGCATTTATTAAAAGAAATTGTGAAAAAATGAATGAATGCATAGAAGATAAGATAATAAATGAGAAAACAGCAAGCCCCAGAAAAGTTAATGAGTAGCAAAGTGCTTTTGTTTTTGTTTCCCCTACTACTTAGTCTTAAATTTTCAACTATGGTCAATAATAACTAAATTCTGGGTTCAACAGACAAAAGAATATGACATGGGATGCTAATGATCTGCAAGTAATTCTTCTATTTTTTTTCCTCAAATTTAAATCTGGTCTGTTGTTATACCAAAAAAATTCCTAACAGCTTATGTTTTTCCTGTAGCATTCACAGTTTCTACAGAAAGGCAGCAGGATGCCAAACTGCAAATGAGAGAAATGATGCTGTGTCAGAGTAAAACTGGCCGAAAATGAATGCAGTCAGAATCACCCAGCACAAAGCATCCAGGGAAACTCTATGGATGCATTTGCTAAGTAATCTAAAAATAATACAACTTTCTAAACCAACTTTTTAGTGTAATAAAAACAAATGCTTTCAAATATAGTAGGATTCCCATACATTGAGTCAAGTGAAGAAGTTAGCTTATTTCATTTAAGATACACATCTCTAAGGCCTTTAAATCAGAGCACAACCAAAAGGACAAAATTCATGGTTAGGTATGAATCCTTCCATCTCGGAGAGCTCATCATCTCTTTTCACCACAGCAATCAGCACAGTGTCAAACAAAAAGTCAGGGCCTTTTAAATGATTGTGGATAAAAGAGAGGGGAGAGACAGGCAGGAAATTTCAGTCAATTAAACGAATACTTAGGATTTTAATAGTCATTACTCACCAAATATTTCTGGTTCTACACCTTCCAGACACAAGGGGAGATTGCACTTCTAACTCCCTTTGTGGCTAGTTTGGGTCATGTGACTGTGTTTGGCCAATAAGTTGTGAGTGGAAATGAAGTGAGTCTCTCCTGGGTCACAACATTTTATTACTGGGGCCAGGGCTTCCAGTGATGACTTTTTGCCACGGTAGAAGGCAATGTTTGCAGTAGTAGCTGCTGCAATAGCCTGGATACAGATGGAGGAGACATTAAACAGAACTCCCAGCACCTTCCACAATGAACACGTAGCATGAATGAATATCGTAAAGTCACTAACACTTGGGAGTTACTGGTTATCACATGAGCCTAGTTTATCCTGACTGATACGCTGATGTACTTCTTTTCCTTGAAAAATGCCAGGTCCTCTGAATTGTTCATTACATATTAATCTATCCTCACATTTAGAGCAGGATAATCTTATCAATAATTGGAGCTAGACTGCAGTGTTAGAGAAACCACGACAAATTCCTTACATATATCCATGTACATAAAATACTTTGGAAAGAAAGTACCTAGCTAAAAAAAAAGCCTATTTCCAGAAAAAGCTTTTCAAAAATGTTTGACCAGCCTAATAAAAGTATAAAGTTACTCATTAAAAGAAAAATTAAGGAAAGTCTTTATTTACAGTGGTTTGATAAAATGTAATAGATGTGAATACTTATAAAATTGTTCCAGATATATTTTGGCTTCTTGTAATGAATTCAAGGAAATCCCAATTTCTTCTGGGCCATTGATGTTCAAAGAGTTAATGCACTCTGTCCTTTCTCTTTCAGATTGAAATATCCAAAAGTATACAAAAACCCTGGAAATGTGGGATATTGAAACCCATTAGGGCATATCTTTGGTCATTCAGAAACCCTGAGCATCTAAATAAATAGAACCGCACTCCATAAACTTTGTGGAGTCTACCCCTCTAAGGACTCCAGTTACTACTAAGTACGAATATCTTGTTTTGTGACTAAGTCACTTTTAAGATGAGATCTCTCTCAGTAAGTACCTTGATAGCATTCATCAGTGTATCAAGAAATATTGCCAAATTTTAAGTTCAGAATGGGCACTATGTTTTTTGTTTGTTTTCCTTTTTTTCAAATCTTAGAGATGGCCACAGTCTAGGCTTAGAGTAAGCATATAATTTCCTTCAATTTGTTAATCTCATAACATAGAACTTATGCAAGAAAAATTTTTTTAAAATGATTCAAATTAAATTTAAATCTAATACACTTCCCCAAAAGCATGTAGGGTTTGAAGTTAGACAGCTAGGAACAAAATCCTATCTTTGCCATTAATTAGCTGTGTGATTTTGGGCAAGTTACTTATCTTCTGTGTCTTATTTTCCACATTTGCAAAATGTGTATAATAACAGTAACATTTAGCATGAAGTGTTGTTGTGAGAACTAAATGTGATAATACATGTGAAACATTGTTGTACATTGATTCAAGTAAGTATTAAAAATGTTATTATTATTACCCTAAATGCAAAGAATAACTGAAGCATGGATTCATTCATAAATACATACGTTCACTTACAATATTATGGGAGAGGTATAAAGAAAATGCAAGTCACTTTTCACACACAAAGTTTAGTAAAGCAAAAAGAAAAGTTTTATTTGGCATATATGCAAAAAAGGCAGAAGTGGGAAACGGACAAGCATGCTGTCACAGCCATGTCTGCCAGAGTCCAAGGAAATATCACAGAACAGACAAAAGTTGGAAAATAGACAAGCATGCTGCTAGAGCCATGTCTGTCCAAATCCAAAGAATATTACAGAATAGGCAAGAATGGAAAAACAGACGAGCATGCTGCCACAGCCATGTCTGCCTGAGTCCAAAGAACAGTTACAGAGCCATCTGTATATATTAACATTACAAATGGGCAAAACCATTGAAAACTTAGCCTTTTCAGACTGGCTAAAACTGTGATCCTACGTTTTGAATTGTCTTTCTTAACAATCGATACAGGTTTCAGCAAGGACAGTCAGGAGGGTCTTCACTGGTCCAACAAATTTCTATTCACTAAATGCTAACAGAAAAAGATAAGAGTAAAAAGCCTTTTGTGTTCTGTTGATTGGCTTTATGTGAAAGTTTCCCTAAAAGATATTTTCCAAGATTATCTTAGCTACTGTCTTTATACCTCAGGGCCCAGTTGATATGTCCTTGTGAGTCCTTGTGAGCCCAGCTCCAGCTGGGTAACATTCTCTATGCTCAAGGAGAGGGAATGTTTCTAATTTTATTTCCTAAATCACACATATATCTAAAATTACCAAAGAAATCCTAGCATTTCTTTCTTATATTATTATAAGTTAAAGAATATATTTTATGCATTTTAAATTAATTGTTAAGATGTAAATTAACTGTTAAGATGTAAATTAACTGAAGAATGAGATTAAAAAAAAGAATACGATACAAACTGTATAATCCAAAGGAAAACAGAGAAATTATAAAGTACTTTTTTTGATAGATTTCTTGTGAAAATTCAAAAGCACTGGTATTTATTTCAACATATTTTATTGGTAAATCCAATGAACATGTGCAATATTTCAACCAAATCTCTGTTCCAACCTGGAGTGTTCACCACTAATGGCAATGGTGTTATCCTGCCACCTAGTGGCTAATGTATATCACTGCAGGGCAGTGTTCTTTGAATATTTGTGAAAAACCACAAATAAAAGCACTAAAATTAAGATTTTTGTGTTTTTCGCTTTTTGAATTTCAAATCTCGAAATCAGATCACAGAAGAGTAATTTTTGTAATCTTCCGTGGAGAATTGTTTATATAAAATTAGTATGAGAAACACATGACATATAAAAGAATAATATACAAAAGGCTCTACTTTGGCCAAGTTTACTAAATAGTAAAAAACTATTCATAAATAGCTTTCTATGTAGATGTAATGAAAATTTTGTAAAGACATATGCTTCATAATACTTCATTATCCATAAATTTTGATCTTACAATAATTGTAAACATTTTAACATGTTCTTATAAGAAAAAATATATATATCAATTGTAACAATAATGATACAACATTTCAAGGCACAAAGGACAGAAGGAAAGATGAAATATGTTTCTATATATACAAATGTAAACACACAAACACACACAATTATTTTTTTAGAATAATGGAAACAAGATGCTCATTATCATTTCTTGTTTTGTAGTTAATGATTTACCCAAGATTAAATACAGCCAAGCCAGAACTAATGATTGGAATTTCACACTTCGAATGCCATGTTTTTTTAATCACACAATGTCAACTCACTAATGTAAGATTTCTTTATGATACAACTGTCAGAATGGGATGATCTAATATTTTCATTTAAAACCCAGTTATCTAAGATACAGTGTGATATCATAAGTTATTTATTTTTGAATATTTTTAACATATACCTATTGTTAAATGGGCAGATAGATTTACTTAAAAAAAAAAAAAAACACTGTTAAATATTAGAAGACAAAGACAACGCTGCAAAAAGCACATTTGTGGAAAAGTGAACTCAGAAGGCAAACCTAAGCTAATATTTTCGAGGCCTAAGGCCTTGTGGACTACCCAGATTGCAGTCCATGCCTCATCACCTCCTACTCTGATACATCTTCTTGCAGACACTCTGGTCCACAAGTCCAAACGCAGACCACAGCCCCCTCCACACACACCCCACCTCCACCCTTGCCCTCGCAGGCTCGCACAGTTTGGACAAGGAATTCTGGAATCACGGCTACCTGCAGTGCATTATAGGTTTGGATGGGCATTTCTCCTTGGCCACCAAGGGATCCTCATCCCAGATGGAGGGACACTGCAGAAGGACAGTCAGAGTAGGGCCTACTAAAGGGTCTAAAGGCAGGACTGACATATGTGGTTGCAGGATGGAAAGGTGGTGTGAAATGATACTCTCCAAAGGTCCAAGGGTATCGTCATCATCAACATTTTTCTTAGCTTGTGAACCCAGGATCTTGTTCTAAAATGGAGAGTATCAAGGGTTTCCATCAAAGCCAACAAAACAGGAACTATGGGTAGCTGGTGTGCACCTATCTGTTGTAACCCATGAAAGTGTCAAGTGGAAATTAGCATCCCTGACCCTTGACATCAACTACAGAGACCAATTTTCCCTTCATATATGAGACGTCCATCCTTAAGTACGTGTTCATTTGGCATGAGGCATGAACATGCCCAATATATAGGACACACTTTTATTATGTGTAGACATATGTATACACTTACCATGCTATTCATTTTTGAAGACGAGGAGCCTGCTCTCTGCTTTCTTAGACTATTAACTTCTTCTATATTTCCATCTTTTGGTTTCAAAATCATTCTGCTACTCCCTGCAGTTCCTTCTGATGAGGATCGCAGTCGCCTCTCTATGAATCTTCCTTCACGATATGGACTGAAGCTACTGGCAAGAACTATGAAAGGAGAAATAAACAGAAATTAACACAGATACTTAAACAGGTAGCTTATGAAGACAAATGGGAAAGCTCCTAGTGTCATTTAAAATTCTCTGTCACAAAAACTTTTAAGTTAGTTGTGGTAGTTTAGTTTACCTAATCATGTAATCTCTTTGAAGTTCAAATCCTTTGGAGTCATTCTTGGTTTCTTCATATCTCACATTTATCATTTATCCTATAAGCAAATCTTGTCCTTATTACCTTCAAAATGTACCCAGAATCTGATCACTTCTCACTACATCTCCAACTAATATCCTAGTCCAAGCCCCATCAACTCTTGCCTTGATTCATGCAACCACCACCAGTTGTCATCCAGTCGATTCTGACTCACGGCTACCCCATGTGTGTCAGAGCAGAACTGTGCTCCATAGGGTCTTCAATGGCTGATTTTTCAGAAGTATCTCTCCAAGCCTTTCTTGCAAGGTGACTCTGCATGGACTTGAACCTCCAACCTTTTGGCTAACAGCCAATCGTGTTAACCATTTTTACTACCCAGGCATTCCAGATTAATGCAATAGCTTTCTAATAGTTCCTCTTACCTCGTCTTCTCCGATCCTCCCCTCTTTCACTCTGCTCCTGCCACACTGGACTTCTTGCTGTTCCTGGAACATGGCAGGCATGCTTCTGTCCCAAGGTCTGCACTGAATATTCTTCTGTTAAATATCTGTATTGCTTACTCCCAGATCTCCTTCAAATTTCTGCTTAGTATGTTACCTTCTCATTAGGTACTATCCTATTCATATTTAAAAATGCAAACTACAACCCCACCCTCCACTGCCTAATTGTTTATTCTGCTTTAAGTTCATCCTCAGCAGTTATCACAAGATGACATTAATTTATTTGTATATTAATTTTCTGAGTCTCCCTAACAGAATGTAAGTTTCATGAATGTAGAGATTTTTGTCTATTTTGTTCATTGCTATATCCCTAGTGCCTAAAACAATGCTAAAACAAAAAATATTTTTGAATGAATGAATGAATTGTCCTATTTAGGTTCATCTACTGGTTGATTTCAAGACTTCTGGATAGAATCAATTAGTTCAATGAATGGCACTTCTTTTCAAATTACTTGTTAAGCCAATGAATAAAAAATTGTCATAGAACTTAATATTCCATTATTAATTATGATATAATTTTGTACCTAATATACTCAGATGTGTACTAAGTATACCAGCTTAAATATGCTTCATAACAGATACAGAATAAATGTAGTATTATGAAATTTAGTGGTTACACCAATTCTTCAAAGCAGAAAATACACTTACTTATCCGATTTTTAAAATTTTAAACACAAAATTGTAAAACCCTCATGAATAGCAGGAAAATACCCCACAAAATAAAAAGGACTATACTATCATTTTTTCTTTATTGATGTTACCAGCGTTTTTGAAAATCTCCTTCTATGTTACTGTTTTATCAAGCTGTAGATGATAATGGCTAAACAGCTAATGTCCAAGTAAAAGTAACACGTTGTCAAATTCAACAGAATAACTTTAGTGCACTAAATGGCTTAAAATTAAGATTCCAGTCAACAGATTACTAGTCAGCAAGATAATCATGATCATTCTCTAGTTTCCACAGAAATAAATTTATACAATGTTCAATTAGACATTGAGGAAAGCCATCACTGTTAAACAAGATCTGAGATCCACCATTTGCTAACAGTGTGACTTCATGAAATTAATCCTCTTAGTTATCAATCACTACCACATGAAATTTTTATAAGGATTAAATAAAACAGTGCATGTAAATTACTTAGCACCTTTTCTGGCATATATTAAGTATACAGAAATGGTAATAATCATCACTGTTATCATCATCATCGTCGTTCTTATAACTGTATTTTTCTTCACAAAGTTAAACAGGTATAACTCAAGCCAAGAGTACAAGCAATGCTATCAAGTTCAAAAAATGAAGAAAGTAGGCAGTTGCATAAAAATGATCTTGTATCAAATATGACAAGTATAATACTGAGATAGCTTTAAAAAGGAGTAAATTAATTCATGCATTTAAAACTTTAAAACTGTCATGTTTATGATGGGACCAGTTAGAGAAATCATATAATCCTACCATTCTTTACGCTATAATAGATCATTTGCCCTATTATTAATTTTATTTAATATTTTTGTATTATTCTTAATGTGTTAGGAAAAGCTGGGGTCAAGGCCTACAATACAGCATATTCCTTAGGAGCCTGAGCTTTGGGTTCAGATAGCAGTAATTCCGTCTGTGCTACTTACCTGGTGTATGATCTCTGGGCCACAGTTTTCACATTTATAAAATGTGGAATATACTAGTGCCTAGCAATGGTTAAGCGCCTGGTTGCAAACTGAAAGGTCAGCAATTCAAACCCACTAGTGGATCCAAGGGAGAAAAGACGTAGTGAACTGCTCCTGTAAAGATTACAGGCTTGGAAACCCTACGAGGCAGTTCTGCTTTGTCCTATAAGATCACTATGAGTCGGAATCAACTAGAAGGCACACAACAACAACAAAAGGAGCCCCTGGTTGGCGTCAACGCTAAAGCACACGCTACTAACTAAAAGGTTGGCAGTTGGAACTGACAGAGGAGCACTGGAAGAAAGTCCTGGTGATCTGCTTCCAAAAGGTCACAGTCGTGAAAACCCTATGGAACGTATTTCTACTCTGCAACACGTGGGGTCACTACGAGTTAGAACTGACTCAAAGGCAACTGGTTTGGTTTTGATTTTACTTGCAACTACTTCATAAGGTTTGTATCTCAATCAATTACTAACTTCGTGACTCTGGACAAATTACTTTACCTATCTTTCTTCCAGTTACCTCATCTGGAAAATTAGTTACAATAGTAGTACAATTTCAATCAATCATTTGAGGATTAAATGAATTGATACATGAGTAATGGTTAATTCTGTGTCAAATTGGCTAGACTATGGTGCCCAGTTGTTTGTTAAAAGACTAATCTTGTTGCTATACTTACACGTGATTAAAACAGTTGGCCTTAAGGTAAAGCAGACTACCTCCCATAGTGTGGGTGGGCCTCAACGAATCAGATGAAAGCCAAAAGAGTAAAAAGGGAGTTTCCCCAGGTGTGTTCTGCCTTCAGACTATACATAGACATTTTGCTAGAAGAACTCTCGCTCTCTTTACTTCTTCTCTTGCCTGACATACAAATTTCGAAACACAAGTCTGCAGAATTCTCCAGCCTGTCACCTGATCTAATGATTTTGGACTTGCCACAATCGCATGAGCCAGTTCCTCAAAGTAAATCTATATGTATATTTATATCTATATGCACATCTCACTGGTTCTATTTCTCTAGAGAACTCTAAGACAGTACGCAAAGTGCATAGAACAATATATGCGATGTAATAACTACTCAATAGAGAATTAGTAGTACAACTGGCAGCAACAGCAGCAGTAGTAGTGATAGTAATAGCAGGGAAGTAAGCAAAAAACATAATGTCCCATACAAGCCAGGTGTTATGGATTGAATTGTTTCCCCCAAATTGTGTGCCAACTTGGTTAGGCCATGATTCCCAGTACTGTGTGATTGTCCACCATTTTGTCATTTGATGTGATATTTCTATGTGTTGTAAATCCCACCTCTATGATGTTAATGAGGTGGGATCAGCTGCAGTTATGTTAATGAGGCAGGACTCAATCTACAAGATGAGGTTGTGTCTTAAATCAATCTCTTTTGAGATATAAAAGAGAGAATCGAGCAGAGAGACATGGGGACCTCATGCCATCAAGAAACAGGAGTCAGGAAAATAGCAAATCCTTTGGACCCAGGGTCCTGTGCTGAGAAGCTCCTTGACTGGGGAAGATTGATGACAAGGACTTTCACCCAGAGCTGACAGAGAGAGAAAGCCTTCTACAGCTGGCACCCTGAATTCAGACTTCTAGCCTCCCAGACTGTGAGAGAATAAATTTCTCTTTGTTAAAGCCATCCACTTGTGGTATTTCTGTTATAGCAGCACTAATAACTAAGTCACTAGGAAAAAACCAAACCCATTGCCTTTGAGTCAATTTTGACTCATAATAACCCTATAAGGCAGAGTAGAACTGCCCCCATAGGGTTTCCAAGGCTGTAACCTTCATGGAAGCAGACTGTCACATCTGTCTCCTTCGGAGTGGCTGGTGGGTTCGAGCTGACAACCTTCCAGTTAGCAGCCATGTGCTTAAACATTGCACCACCAGGGCTCCTTAATACAGCCCAGTAGATGGTATATATTCAAAAATTTTCTCAAACTGAATTTTATGTTAAATGACAAGAGTTTTCTGCAGCCAGAAGAGAGTAATTCAAGTCCCGCCCCCCTTTATTTAAACTAAAGAGAAGGTGTGAAAGGTAACACAGCTAGTTAATGACAGAAGCTGGGTTATAACCAGGGTCTCCTGGCCCCAAAGACAATATTTTAAATGCTTGCAATTCTACTGTATCATGAGCTACGGAATATTTACGCAAAACTATGGCTCCTATTTAACAATGAAACCATTATGGAACTAGAAAATGGAATTTAAATTATACAAATTTATTTGACAGTGATTTTGGTTGGAATATATCCATTTCATCAACTAAGAAATACCAATACCTCTATAATGAACTTTTAAAAAGACACTCTTTAAGATATAGCCATATTGCAAATACAATTAATTTCACTTCCATTTTATTCTGATAATTAGTATATGTGCAAAATAATTTCTGAGGGTCAGAATCTGGATAGCACTACTAAGAAAAATATTGCTGAATTAGTGTTCGCATAATAAAATTGAAGTAAGCTTAAAATCAAATAGGGAAAATATTTAAAACTTATAAATAGGGAAAGAATATTAGAGAGTGAAAACTATGGAAAATGTGGTATCTGTTCATAGATGGAGTAAGAAAACAATGTAAATTATAATGAAAATCAATCCATATCAATAGCATACAAAGAAAATCAGCATACCTTTGGTAGGATTTGCTTCATAACCATATGATGTTTTGCTAAAAATATGACGATCACCAGAAGAGGGTATGATCTTTGAATCTGAAATAGGATGGATCCCTTTAACACGTTCAGGTATTGCTTTATGCTGCTCATAAAATCCAAGTTTCCGTGGGGAGCTTGCCCCCGGCATTGTTTCACCATTTTGCAACACTGTATTTTCTTCTCTTTGATTATCTATTGATAGGTGAAGCTCTGAGTCATTCACATCCCTAACAGGTAGTTCAGTGATTTCTAACAACACTTCCTTCTGGTTAGCAGCAGGGGTTTCAGGTAAGGAATTAGATTCAGTACTACATCGACCTTCTAATCTGTACTTCCCAGGAGACATAATTGCACAGGGAACATTTGCCATAAGTTCTATTGTTGTCTTTGTAACAGCAGCAGGATTGACAGAGATCTGAGAGGTAGAATCATTGTGGCCAAAGTTGTCACAGTGGGATGCCAGGCTTCCACTTTGGGGAAATGCATCCGCTTCAGACACAGAATCTTCAGTCAAGGCTAAAAATTCTGAAGGTGTCTGAGCTGTGGTAAGGTCAGCAGAAAGCAAAGGAGATTGTAAGGAGCTTCCTGCCCGTTCTGTTACATCCACAGAACAAGATGGAGAAGCTCTTACTAATACAGGTTCTCTCTCTTGGTATTGTGTAATTTCCAATGAGAATCCAGACTGTTGTACCAATGAAATGGATTGGCTCTGTGGAACTGGCTTAGAGAATTTATAGTGAGACGAAAAAGATTTAGGAAGTAGCTTTCTTGTTGAGTGTTTAACAGAACGATGAGTTTGTTCTTCTGTGAATCCAGAATCATCCCCCTCACTTTTGCCAGAACTTAGGCAATTTATAAAAACATTCTTATTAGCTGAGTGCTCCTTTTCCCTTTCAAAACCCTCTGTCAAAGATCTTGTTATCTTCTTATTTCGTGAACTACTAAAACCAACAGAATGTCTTCCCCTGGTTTTAACATGCTCTTCTAAACTCAGTTTTTGCATACTGCCATGACCAGGTTGAGCACCATTTGAAATACTAAGGTTCTGGTTGGCAGATTCTTGCTTCGGCTCACTCCCCTTTTTATGGTGGAAGCTAATGGAAGGAGTACGGAATATGCTCCTGCGTTTACCTGTACTACCTGAGCTTGAGTTAGTGCTGGACGGAGAAGAACTGTGGACACCAACTGTGTTATTGGAGGAGGGTGAAGAAGGAAGAGAATCATGTCTTCTGCTGATACTTCTCCTGAATATTGGCAACCGAGAGACCAGGGTAGATCGTCTTGATCCTGAGTCCCCCATTGGGACTCCAAGGCTTGAACTGTGCTAGCCAACTTCGCAGCCTGATAAAAATTAAAACGAAAAGAACAAATCAATAAAATTCAATTATAAATAAAACATTTTAAGACAAAATACAGTTTTTCTGGATACTACATAGATTTGAGTTTATACTAAAAAAAATACAAAACAAAATTCTGGTAATTATTTTTTGTTAATTTATTAGCAGCAAAATGACCTAATAACCTGGATAGAAATTTTATGATGCAAAAATTTGAAGGTTACCAAAAATAGTTAAAGTCTACTTGAAAGAGTTTTGGGTGGGAAACACAATATATCTCTATTCAAGACCCACCATTACAGCTCACAACTGGTTCTATGTAATTGTGGTAATTGTTTTTGATTTTTTTCCCTCTTTTCCAAGAGATTTATAATTATGACAAGCGCAATTATTTGAAAACAATTGAACACAATCTCTAAATGAGAATACATTCCTATTACAATGACTTTAACTAAGATGCAAATATATTCCTAAATATAACTGACACTACACAGTAGGGTTCGGGTATCAAGTTTCAGTTGTACTAAAGAATTGATCAGAATCTTAGCCAGTGAAGCCCAAACAAATAGTATCTATCCTAGAGTCCCTAGACCCTTCTCCTCCACTGCATATTGCCACTAATTTAGAGGTAGTAGGTGGATGAACAAATCTGCCCTGGAAAAAGTACAGCCAGAATGCTCCTTAGAAGCAAGGATGGCGAGACTTTGTCTCATGTACTTTGGACATGTTATCACAAGGGACTAGTCCCTGGAAAAGGACATCATGCTTGGTAAAGCAGAGGGTCAGTGAAAAAGATGAAGACCCTCAATAAAATGGACTGACACAGTGGCTGCAACAATGGGCTCAATCACAGCAACAATTGTGAAGATAGCGCAGGACCGGGCAGTTTCCTTCTGTTGTACAAAGGGTTATTATGAGTCAGAATCCACTGGACGGCACCTAACAACACCATCAACAAGGCATGTGTCAGCCATGATAACTGCCCCTTTGGGTTAAATGACCCAAATTTTTGAAGGGCAGCCTTACAGAGGCATGTCTTGCACTAAATGACCCAACAATTTATTGAACTGAGTTTAATAAAATCCCAGATTAGCCTATGGTATGGCCTAATTCTAGAATTCCCACCCAAAGAAAAAACAATTGAGATGGATTCCTCCTCTTGAAGTTTGATCTAGGAAGTTTAGAGATAAGCCGGCCCTTGGTAAAGGGAAAAACTTCAAAGGGCATAGCGTAGGGTAATAAACAAGTTAAAGTTATGAGGAAGCCACAGCTATGACTTGAAGAACCAAAAACCTAACCCACCGCCATCGAGTTGATTCTGACTCATAGCAACCCTATAGGACAGAGCAGAACTGTACCATGTGGTTTCCAAGGCTGTAGTATTTATAGTAGCAGACTGCCACATCTTTCTCCTGAGAATCAGGTAGTGGGTTTGAACCACTGACCTTGCAGTCATCAGCCAAGCACTTAACCACTGTGCCACCAGGGCACCTTATGATTTGAAGAAGACTTAAATTAAATTTAAGCTGTTTGGTAATGTTGAGAGAAATGAAAATACACATTGAGAGAAGCAGAAACACAGAAAATGTATGAACCACTGATGATGACAATTATAATTTTGATGATGATGATGATGATGATGGAGGAGGAGAAGGCAGTGCTTGGCTGTAATGTGCCAAGTACTTTTACACATATTTTCTCTTTTAATGCTTAGAACTCTAGGAGTAGGTAACATTAATTACTATGAACATTTTACAGTTGAAAGGTAACTTGCCTAATGTCACTCAGCTAATAAATTGTAAAGCAGGAAGAAGAAACCAAGCCTTATCTAACTACACAGTCAACTCATAATCAGCATGGTATATACTTTCAATAAAGCGAACAGACGAAAGTTTTCTGCTGCTGAAGGCCCACATATACTTCCACATCAAAACTCCTGTTGTACTGTCAGTCTCCCTGTGCTGGTAAATGCTATTTTTCATTGGCTCTCATAACGTACCATGATTTGGATGCCTCATTTTGTTTTGTTTTACTTTGTTTTTCAATTTTTCTTAATTCCTTACACGTGATGTACACACCCTCTTTGTCAACTTAAATCAGGCTGTGTTTTTTGGTTTGTTTGTTTGACCAACTGAAACAACCTAAAGAAACCCTAACAAATATACACAAATGACAAGCTTTCCGTGATATCAGCCTTCCATATATATTATGAGAATTAATAAAATATTTTCATTTCCTTGAAGAAGAATGCAGCAAAAGTGGAAAATACTTTCTCACAGAGGCATTTGTGAATATTTGAATTTTGTTCCAAATGATAGGAACTCTGATAAATTTGCACTGTAAGATTTTTGTTGGATAATTTTTAATTGGTATCACTGAATTTGAGTATAAATTAAATTATATGCAAACCCCTCCCAAAACATTTAAGTATTCTTATAAGGCTTATGGTAAAGAAAGCTTCAAATGTAAACAAAAGACATTTTAGTTCTTGAAAGCTTTCGAAAATTTAAAATGTCCAATTTTTCTCTCAGCTTATATTTTCCAAAGTAGATACAATGAGTAATACAATTTTTCCCTATGATTTCACTCTTAACAATGTTTTAATTATCATCATTCTCAGTTGTGATTTTTTATTTATGTAATACAACATTTATTCCAATTAATGCTCACTGAAGATTTTGCTCTAATCAGAGCATTAGCAAACCTAATGATTTCCAGTTGGTTGTGAACCTATGGCTTTCTATACATTAATGTCAAGATATTTACATTATTATTGAAATATAATAATTGAAATATTTATTGAACTTTTTTTAGTATTTGCATTTGGATTAGCATTTAAAAATAAAACAGTGACTTAGTTCCATATCTCTTTAGCGAGTACTGAAAGGATTTAACTATTGAAAAAAAAATACTATAATAATTACTCATCTTCCTAAATACTAATGAAGACAATCAGATTTCCACTGAGCACAAATAATATGTTTAGGCTATGACACACTGGCAGATGAACCCAGTGTAGCTCATGGTTAATGTTCAATAACTTAAGTTATTGTCATGAACAGTTAACCATGCTTGTGCTGTCAATAGCACATATGTTTTCATTGAGCTTTCCCAGGCTCTCACAGCTGGAAGTTCTATTGCCTCTACACATACACTCAGCACTGGCCATTTCCTGAGCCAATCCTAGACAGGACAGGAAAGTTATTTGAGGCCTCAATACCCTCAGTGGGGCTTGGAAATGTTACTACTAACAATACATCATTGAATAAATAGTGAGATAGCCAATATTACAAACACTTTATTATCCTATCTCTTAGAAATGTTTTCAATTCAACCACGCCTTGTTTTTGACCCAAAACAATATTGACCATGTTGATTACCTTCCTAACTACACAGGTCTGGATAATTGTTCACCGTCAACAAAATAATTTAGTCTCCAAGAAGCAAAGAACTGACTCAACAGTAACAACAAGAAAGCATTTATGATTTACTTTTATTAGTAAAACTAATAAACTCAAATAAAAGAAATATAACAATATATGGTCTATCAAAAACATTACATAATGTGGAAGGATTAGACATATGCATGTAAATATGTTAAAAGCAACTCTGTGGATTACAGCAAAATTAATAATGGTGGTTGCCTCTGGGAAGGAGAAGGAGAATGGAACTGAGCATGTGGGAAAATATTTTTTTCTAAAAATAATTTGACCAAATATGGCAAAATACATACTGTCAATTCTGAGTGTTTTAATAATCTCTTCAAATGTTTTATATTTTTAACATAACAAAATATCAAAATAAATAAAACATGGTAAGTGCTAAGAATCCTTAAAATGATATAAATCTTCGTATTTTTCATTAAATTTCATTTTAACGTTGTTGTTGTTAGAAGCCATCTAGTCAGTTCTGATTCATAGCTACCCTACGTACAACAGAATGAAACACTTCCTGGTCCTGTGCCATTCTCACAATTATTGTTGGGTTGAGCCCACTGTTGCAGCCACTGTTTCAATTCATCTTGTTGAGGGTCTTCCTCTTCTTCACTGATCCTCTACTTAATTAAGCATGATGACCTTCTCCAGGGATTCATCCCTCCTAATAACATGTTCAAACTACGTGAGATGAAGTCTCACCATCTTCACTTCTAAGGAGCATTCTGGCTATACTTCTTCCAAGACAGATTGGTTCATTCTTCTGGAAGTCCATGGTATATTAATATTCTTCGCCAACACCATAATTCAAAAGCATCAATTCTTCTTCAGTCTTCCTTATTCATTGTCCAGCTTTCGCGCACATATGAGGTGATTGAAAATACCCCGGCTTGGGTCAGGCACACCTTAGTCTCAAAGTGACATCTTTGCTTTTTAACACTTTAAAGAAGTCTTTTGCAGCAAATTTGTCCAATGAATGCATTTTTGATTTCTTGACTGCTGCTTCCATGGGTGTTGATTGCAGATGCAAATGAAATGAAATCCTTGACAATGTCAATATTTTCTCCGGTTATCATTAAAATTTAAATTTAAAACGTTATCCTTGACAATGTCAATATTTTCTCCGGTTATCATTAAAATTTAAATTTAAAACATTTTAACATTAAAATTTATATTTTACAGGACTTTCATTTCAAACTGTATGTGTTTATAAATTGAGATTTACTTTCCTGACAGCTTGAATTCTATTTAGATTCATTACCGCATATTTTCTTTCTCTTTGAAAAACTCTGTTTTTTAAACATACAACAATTCATCAAAAAATGCTGTCAGTGATATGTTAAAGACACAAATAACTCACCCCAGGTTTTTCACCATTTTTTGATGTTTCAATATTCCTATAATAAAAAATGTTAGGTCACCACAAATGATTTTATATACATTGGCTAATAAATTTGACTTATATGATGATTTGGAAGCATGTACTATTATGACTTTCTCATTAATAATAAACGAATGCCATTATATCTATTCATTTTAAGACTACCAAGCAAATCAGATAAATCAGTTTATATTTTGCTTGTATATCCAAAATGTACATTCCTACAACGGTTCATTTGTTTACTAAATATTAAAACGACTGGATTTGCCTTACATTATTTTTTTTTTTAACTAAAAATAAGAACCAAGTTTATAATAAATAACCTGCAATTGCATGTATCTACCAGCAGAGGGTGCAAGAGATCGTCCTTTTGGACAATAAAGTCAATTTGGTTTATTTTCACTTTGAAAACCAATTTAAAGATCTATGGAGCATTTAATTATCAAACATCACAACATCTTTTATTTAAATGAAAAATAAAATTACCCAAATACATCTACAAATTAAATTTTCTTTTTTTTAACAATCAGTATCTGATAAACATAAACTGCCTTTTGAAGGGAAGACCCCCCCCAATTTTTCGCTTGAAAAGTTTAAAGTAATAGCTAGAATAGTAAAAATGAACGTTTCCCAGTTTTTTTAACTTATGAATTTGTATAGCACTTACATTTTAAGAGGAATTCAGATTCATACATGTCAATCTAAATGTATTATTTATTTTCATTGTTTCTGAAACAATACAACATATGCTTAAAATAATACAGCATTGCTTAGTAGGAAATACATTAGTGCAAAAAGTGTCTAAAGGCAGTAGTATATTTTATTCCTATTATAAGTCTGCAAATATCTATCACTTTATTTTTCATTTTATTTAATATTTTCTGGAGAACAGCTAATGGTCATAGACAAATGTATACAAACATAAATAAGACAAGGAAATTTTATGACATATGAATATACAACGATAAAAGCACCAGACGAAAAAAATTTTAAAAACAGAAATTAGAATACATATTAGGAGATTAAATATAAGGATAGCTACACTGAACATTTATATGTGTCTGTTTCTGTGTGTACATAGTCAATGATATGGACATTTGACAATATCAATCATCATGTAAGTAATATGGATCCCAACATTTTCAATGTATGCTTTGGTTCAAATACCAATGTTAGATCAATATAACTGAAGGTCAGAATTGTTCTGGTGAAATAAATAAATAAATAAATAAATAAATGAGAATATCCACAAATCATTACAGCCTTGCTTTTGTTATAAATGCCATTGTAGTTGTATCCTTTATAATGCTGACTGATGCATGTTGAAGAATATGCTGATTTCCATTAAGCTATATATTGGCATTGAGTATAAATTGTGAAAATAATTTTAAAAACAGAATTTTGGATTTGTTTCTTGTTTTAAAAGGTGTTGCTCTGAACTCAACATACAATGATTATGTTCATCAGTGAAATTGTTTCACAATATATCTGTGGAGTTTTATTTCTCTTGGATTCTGTTTCCTCACTCATAAAATTAAAGAACTGATTTAAAAAGAGTATTTTATGAGTCCCTCTGATTTATTACATTCTATGCACATACATAAAATCTGTGAAATTTAGGGATATATACACACACACACACACACACACACAAAGACACACATACAAACACCTGGTAATAAAATATCATTCTGAATATGTTTTATAGTTCAAAGTTAATAATGAACTAGAGTTGAGCAGTTTTTCATAAGTACAAATAATTTCTAGAAACTATCTTTACAACCTCAGATGTAGTATATTTACATAATCAATGAACTTGACCAAATCATATACATAGTCTTTTATACTTCTCTCCTCAAAAAGATTCTTTAATATTTTGGTTTGCAATTGATGAATTAGAACAGGGATATAGGTTTTAGAACATGAGGAGCAAGGGATGGCTGGTACTTAACACATTTGAATAATAAAATCCTCTGCGATAATACAATACCGGCTTGAAATTAATTCAGATTATGTAGAGATACATTTTTAATTGGGAGAAAAGTCCAATATTAAACCAACGATTACATTCATAAATTTTAATTTAAAGCATATTTTAATAAATATATTAAAGTGTATTTTATTACCTGTATTGTTCTTTGACTTCAAAATTCATTTATTTTTAAGGGTACATAGCATTGATCAAAATGAAGATGTAATAAATTCAGCTTTTTTTTTTAAACTCTTAAACCTTGCTAGTAAATTCAGTACATTTTCTTCTTGTGAGACTATGGTGCTACATCAAAGATCACTATAAGGAATGGCTGACACTGAAATTATACTGAATAACATATTGTTAATTAGATGGAATATTTAGAAAGATTTGTATTGATGCTAAACAAGACGCTTTAGTGATGTGCTTGTCTTGAGTTGCCACTAGATGGAGATTTTGCAACTTGGAACATTTAAGGAGTTCCACCTTGGCGAGCAACTGTTTCCTTAATTGTCTATTTGGAAGGTGGACTTATTTCTAAGGATGAGGAAATGGAAACACAGATTGATTAAGAATCTCATTCAAAGACATACAAATAGGTAGCTGCACTAA
This sequence comes from Trichechus manatus latirostris, assembly GCF_000243295.1. Taxonomy (NCBI): domain Eukaryota; kingdom Metazoa; phylum Chordata; class Mammalia; order Sirenia; family Trichechidae; genus Trichechus; species Trichechus manatus. The sequence continues at coordinate 1,378,458 of NW_004444164.1, read as the reverse complement.
CATTTACAGGAATCAGTGTTCTTAATAATGGAATTAAATCTAATCCAATAAAATAAAAAGCAGATCCTCTGCCACTGCCAGAGACATGTCCTTGTTTCAGACTAACCAAACACTCCTGCTCTGTAAGCATCTGATGTATCTTTGTAATTTAATATTATTTCCAATTTTGTGTAGTTTTGAAACAAAATTTGTTTTTCAAGGAATTACATTAACATAATCAGTATTCTCTTACTTTCCTTTAGTAGCTTTCTTTTAACTTAATCAGAAAGAAATTCACTGGAAGAGTGAGCATATAATTTGCACCAAGTACTTTACAGAGTTATCTCATTTTATCCTAATAACTTTTTTAGATAACTATATTATTCTTTCCAGATAAATTTAAAAAAAATTGAGATCAGGGAGGTAAAGCTGAGATTTTAATCCAGGTTTCTCTGCTGCTAAAGACAAAATTTGGAAATTATTATCACTGTCTCAATGCACAAAAGAGGTATCATACAATTGCATATACCACAGTAATAATAATATCATACAATTTTAAATAATAATGTCCTTAATGCTATTGTTGCTGTGAAAATGTTTAATTGGGAGTGCTTTAGTATACAACTTCTTGTTCAATGGCAGATCCATTGTCAGGTAAGACCGATCAAGAGTTTTAAATTATTCTCTGTAAGAAGGATCTCAGAACATTTCATGATTCATGATAAAGGCTTCAAACCAAGAAGCAGACATCCTAGCTTAGAGAAAATGGAGAAAGAGTATCACACAAAAAATAGTTAAGGGCCCCCAGGATCTGGAAAAAGACCCTGAAAGGGGCCTGGTTTGCTTTGTGAAGAAATCATGTACTGGTATTGAAAGCTAATGCATATATTCATTATATGGCAAAGAATATATACTATATATATTTATAGTGTATACAGTATATATATATATTATATTCTATATATAGATATATATATTATATTCTATATATATACCTACTGCCATCGAGTCAATTCTGACTCACAGTGACCCCATACAGTTTCCTAGGCTGTAAATCTCTGTGGAAGCAGACTGCCACTTCTTTCTCCCGCAGAGCTGCTGGTGATTTTGAACCACCGACCTTTAGGTTGGCTGTCAATTGCTTTAACCACTGTGCCACCAGGGCTCAGTATATACAATATATTCTATGGCATAGACTATATATATATATATATTCTATATGTTGTTGTTAGGTGCCATCTAGTTGGTTCTGACTCACAGCAACAACATAGTGTACGTAAGAAGGAAACACTGCCCGATCCTGGACCATCCATACAAAAAGTGTTATGCTTGAGCATGTTGTTGTAGTCACTGTCTCAATCCATCTTGCTGAGGGTCTCCCTCTTTTCTGCTGACCCTCTACTTTACCAAGTGTTATGTCCTTCTCCAGGGACTGATCCCTCCTGATAACATGTCCAAAGTACGTGAGACATAGTCTCGCCATCCTCGCTTCTCAGGAGCATTCTGGCTGTACTTTCTTCCAAAACAGATTTGTTTGTTCTTTTGGCAGTCCACGGTATATTGAATATTCTTCGCCAACACCACCATTCAAAGGCGTCAGTTCTTCTTCGGTCTTCCTTATTGATTGTCCAGCTTTCGCGTGCATATGATGTAATTGAAAATATCATAGCTTGGGTCAGGCACACTTTAGTCTTCAAGGTGAAATCTTTGCTTTTTAACACTTTAAAGAGGTCTTTTGCAGCAGATTTGCCTAATGCAATGCATCTTTTGATTTCTTGACTGCTGTTTCCATGGGTGTTGATTGTGGATCCAAGTAAAACGAAATCCTTGACAACTTCAATCTTTTCTCCATCACAGGTGACCCTGCTAGTATTTGAATACCGGTGGCATAGCTTCCAGCATCAAAGCAACACACAAGCATCCACAGTATAACAAACTGACAGACACGTGGGGGAAAGTCTATATATATAGAACGTACTCTATGTCATAGAATATATACTATGCTTATATAATATATTATACTTACATAGTATAGATTATATACACTATACTTACATAGTATACATTATATATACTATACTTATATAGTCTATATTATATATACTATATATGTTATGTGTATATAGCATATATTATATTCTATGGCATAGAATATATACTATATATATAGTTGTTGTTAGGTGCCGTCCAGTCAGTTCCGACTCATAGCAACCATAAGGACAGAGCAGGACTGCCCTATAGGGTTTCCAAGGAGCGGCTGGTGGATTTGAACTGCCAACCTTTTGGTTAGCATCCGCACTCTTAATTACTACATCACCAGGGCTCCACATATATATTAGTATATACTATATATCACTATATGAAGCAGAACACAGCATCAGGGTTGCAGCAAGACTCATTAACAACCTGTGATATGCAGATGGGACAAGCTTGCTTACTGAAAATGAAGATGATTTGAAGCGCTTACTGATGAGCGTCGAAGACTATAGTCCTCAGTATGAGTTATGCCTGAACTTGAAGAAAACGAAAATCTTCACAAGTGGACCAATAAACATCATGATAAATGGAGAAAGAAATTGAAGTTGGAAGAGATTTCCTTCTATTTGAATCAACAACCAATGTCCATGGAAGCAGCAGTCAAGAAATAAAATGACGTAGTACATTACATAAATCTACCTCAAAAGACCTCTTTAAAGTGTTAAAAACCAAAGATGTCACTTTGATGATTAAGGTGTGCCTGACCCAAGCCATGGGCTTTTCAACCACCTCATATATAAGCAATAACTGGACAATGAAAAAGGAAGACAGAAGAAGAATTGATGCATTTGAATTGTGTTTGGCAAAGAATATTGAATATACCATGGACTTCCAGAAGAACAAACAAATCAATCTTAGAGGAAATACAACCAAAATGCTCCTTAGAAGCAAGGATGGTAAGGCTTTAGCTTGCTTACTTTTTGGACACGTTATCCAGAAAGACCAATGATTAGAAAAGGACATCATGGCTGTTAAGTAGAAGGTCAGCGAAAATGAGGAAAACTCTTACTAAAAGCTGGATTTACAGAACAGCCATAATAATGGACTCAACCATAACAAAAATCACAAAGATTACACAGCACTGGGCAACAGTTTACTCTGTTACACATAAGGTCACAATGAGTCAGATCCAACTCGATGGCAACTAATAACAATATATAAATATATTTAATAATCTAAAGAAACAATTACAGAATGCAGATCAAGGTTGTGTCTTTTTTTTTTTTTTTTTCCTTTCTTCTGAACATCTTAATATCTTATTCTGATTTCGTCCTGTATAATATATTAGGTAGAAACCATCCTGGACACACATTTTTCTGGATTTGGATTCTGGCTTCCATACTCATTAACATTGGATAAACTACTTAATCTTCCTTTGAGCCTCAGTTTCAACGTGCGTAAAGGAGAGACATAAAAAGTACCTACTATACAGAGTTGGAGCCCTGGTAGCATAGTGGTTAAGAGTTTGGCTAATAAAAGGTCAGCAGTTCAAATCCACCAGCTGCTCCTTTGAAACCCTATGAGGCAGTTCTACTCTGTCCTATATAGGGTCGCTGTAAGTCAGCATCGACTTGATGGCAACGGGTTTTATATAGAGTTGCCATCAAGTCGATTCCAACTCATACTTTGGACTTGTTATCAGGAGAGACCAGTCCCTGGAGAAGGACATCATGCTTGCTAAAGTAGAGGGTCAGTGAAAAAGAGGAAAACCCTCAACAAGATGGATTGACACAGTGGCTACAACAATGGGCTCAACCATAACAACGATTGTGAGTATGGCGCAGAAACTGGCAGTGTTTCGTTGTGTTGTACACAGGGTCACCATAAGTTGGAACCAAGTCAACAGCACCTAACAACAACAACATATAGAGTTAACTGTTATGAGGATTAAATGAATTAATGTGTGTTAAATGCTTAGACCTTTGCCCAACATGAAAGACACACATAATACATGTTAGCTATTTTTATTATTACAAAATTATGAGAAGTGCATCCTACCATTCTATTTCAATCAATATTTTGATGCTTCGAGACCGAGGGAAAAAATATTGAAGCAGCACTCTATCCAGAATTGTCTCTTAATAAGACTTACTTGTTTTATTTGAGGTAAAAAAAAAAGAAAAAGTTAAGACAGCGTGTATTTGGATAAAGTGAGATATCCTTCCATAAACCCTTAGGGTAAAGACCTGCAATGCTGGCTTAGAAATTAGGAAAGGTGGAGGTAATAAACTTGGACAGTCTATGAGAAAGTGGAACTCTATTTTTTGTTTTCTTCTACTCAAGTGTATTTTATACTGAGCTATCTTAGGTAATTTTATGTTGCAGACATTGCCTAGCACACTACTTTCAAACTTTTTTAAAGCTAAAACAACTTTGAAAATCTATATAATACCTAGCACACGTAAAAGTTAACCATTAAAATTTTTCCATAAGGTTAAATATGGCAAAGGGTATACTTTTCTGCTCTATATGCATTTTAAATATATTTTCATAAATACTGTGGCGCTGCATATTTGGCTCATTCAATTTAAAGAAATTGTATGTAAAACGATATCCTTATAATCTAATTGGTAAAAGCAAACCTCATTGTTAAACCTATCCGTCAATGAAGATTCTCCTCAGAAGAAAAGATTTAAAATTATGTATTAACCTGTTAATACCTCGTGTCAACTTTCTCATTTTCTCACTTCTGAAATCTAATAGAGATGGAGGGAAAGAGGGAGGGAAAAATGAGAGGGAGGTAAAGAGAGAGGCAGAGAGGAAAGGAGAGAGGAAGGAAAGTATTGCCTCTATGACTTAAGGTACTGTCCTCTCTAATGTGTCATTAGGAAGCTTTCAAGAGACTTCCTAGGAATTAAACCTTTGTTTGGTACAGCAGAGATTTTTAGAGACTGGGAAATGCACCCTGGAATGATTCAGAATAGGTGAGGGGTTTGCCTTTCTTTTGTAAATTAGGAGACTAAGGAAGCAAAGTGGGGAAGACAAGCCATCACCTCCAGAAGTTTTTTTAAACAAGGACTTGGCATGGAAAAGCACAAATGTCAACGGAGGATCTGGAAATTAATCCTCTTAAAGGTGTCCATGCTATGTAAGCCAGTGGGAATCCTTAAGACTCTAGTGGTATTATAGTATCTTCTGAATACCACTGCTCTAGCACATACAAGGAGTCGCTGGGTGGCACAATCAATGAAGCATCAAGTACTAGCCAAAAGTGTGGCAGTTCTACCCTACTAAGAGGCTCCTCCAAACACAGGCCTGGTGACCTGTTTCCAAAAGGTCACAGCTTTGAAAACCGTATGGAGCAGTTCTACTCTGTACACATGGGGTGGCCATGTGTCAGAATCTACTCTTTAGCAACTAACAACAACAGCACATACAAAGTGCTCAGTGGATTTTCATTCAAATAATTCAAATATGGGAGACATGCTCTTTTCTAGGCACAGAAGATAATGAGAGAGACTGGGTCCTGTATCTGGTGGAGTACATATTGCAGTGAAGGAAACAGAATATAAACAGAAAATCAAATACATATGTTAGATGATCTCTGACAGTGATACGTGTCATGTAAAAAATAATCAAGCTTCACGCTGAGGCAACATCAGTGCAAACTCCCTGGAGCAGACATGAGCTTGATCTACCCAAGTAATGGTGTGAGTAAAAGGAATGAGTGTATGAAATGAGGTAGGTGAGGAGGGCAGAGGGCCAGATACTGGCGGACCTCATAATAGGCCATGGTAATATGGTTGGGTTTTATTCCAACTGCTATTATTAAAAAGATAACCTCACTGTAGAGGATGAATTGCAGGAGTAGTCAGCCAGTTAGGAGGCTATTACAATAAAACCAAACCTGTTGCTGTCTAGTCAATTCTGACTCATAACGACCCTACAGGATAGAGCAGAACTGCCCCACACTCTGGGGACCATGGTCTCGGGGAACATCTAGCTCAATTGGCATGACACGACTTATAAAGATAATGCTCTACATTCTACCTTGGTGAGTAGTGTCTGGGGTCTTAAAAGCCTGTGAGCGGCCATCTAAGATACTCCACTGGTCTCATCTC
>NW_004444164.1:1349560-1371539 GCF_000243295.1 Trichechus manatus latirostris | reverse complement strand
GGATTCAAACTGCTGACCTTTTGGTTAACAGCTGAGCTCTTAACCACTACGTCACCAAGGCTCAATTACTACAATAGTCCAAAGAAAAGATGATGATGGTTTAGCTCAGATAGTCCTAGTGCAGATAAAGAAGGCAACAGACTTAGTTTATCTTGATGGGAGCATCAACAAGACTTGCTGATGGATGGTGTCATGGATTGAATAGTGTCCCCCAAAAATACATGTCAACTTGGCTAGTTCATGATTCTCAGTATTATGTGGTTGTCCTCCATTTTGTGATCTGATGTAATTTTCCTATGTGTTGTAAATTCTAATGTCTGACTGTGGTTAATGAGGGAAGATTAGGTTATGTTAAAGAGGATTAGGGTGGGATGCAACACACTCAGGTCACAACCCTGATTTGATGAAAGGAGAGTTTTCCTGGGGTGTGGTCTGCATCGCCTTTTATCTTACAAGAGATAAAAGGAGAGAAAAGCAAGCAGAAATGGGAACCACCAAGAAAGAAGAGCTGGGAGAGGAATGCGTCTTTTGGATCCAGGGTCCCTGCACTGAGATACTCCTAGACCAAGGGAAGATTGACGACAAGGACCTTCCCCAAGAGACAACAGAGAGAGAAAGCCTTCCCCGAGCGCTCGCATCCTGAATTCAGACTTCTAGCCTCCTAAACTGTGAGAGAATAAACTTCTGTTTGTTAAAGCCATCCACTTGTGGTATTTCTGTTACAGCAGCACTAGATAACAAAGACAGATAGGATGTAAAGGATGAGAGAAAGAAAGGAATCAAATAAAATGCCTAGTTATTGTTTGTTTGTTGTTTGTTGTTTGTTTTAACTAGGGGAAGAAGTGTTACTTAAAATCAATATCATAATGGTAAAGGCTATATGCAATAGATAAATGAAAAACAGATATCCAAAGCCTTAAAGTAAATTAAGATTAAATATTGACTCATAAGTAATGTCTTTTCGTAATTGACAACAAAGTACAGCAAAGTCTTTCAAAATAAGTTCAAACCTAATCTCAAAGTTAGAAAATGTAGGAAATCTGGTGCATACAGGAAAATATAAAAAATAAAAAGCATCTAATCCCATCAGCGTTACCAGGTTATTCTCAAACACAGGGAGTCCTCACTTTGCAGGGCACTATTGGTGGTGCCATGGTTAAGAGCTTGGCTGCAAACCAAAAGGGTGGCAGTTTGACTCCACCAGCTACTCCTTGGAAACCCTTTGGGGCAGTTCTACTCAGTCCTATAGGGTCACTATGAGTTGGAATCGACTCAACGGCAATGGGTTAGGTTTTTTTTGTTTGTTTCTCTTAACTGAAACACATGAATATGGGAACTATATCCTTGATTTGCACAATTCTGTGGTACCTAAATCTCATGAGGTTAACACAGTGCATGCAAAGTGAAGACTGCCTATTTCTTTTTAAGTAAATTTTACATCATTAAGCTAAAGTGCCTATAAAATGTTCCATCTTTTTAAACAATTTTTCATATATTATCAGTTCCTCATAAAAACTTTAACAGTTCGATACCATTTCTTAAAGGGAGCTATCGTAATTAAGCTTTTTCCTATTGTAAAGCATGTAGGTAAAATCATTTGCTGTTAAAAATAGATATACTATTCCATTTTAAAAGTAACTAATAATTTTTACTCCTAAATAATAATTTGATAGCAGTAATTGCCTCTGTTTTGGGCTCACACAGTTTCTGTAATTTTTATTAATGCAAGAACTCTAAGTGACGTTTTGGATTTCAGCCCGCTGGCTCTATTGCTTCTTTTATCGGTGTAGCTGGGCCAAAAGTCCTATGTGTAAATCTGTTTGTGGTAATAAATGAAGTTGTTCTGAAGCCTCTTTCAGGCCACTAGGGTACCATTTAGTAAATTACCTGAGCAACACACTGTGGTTGCAGCCACCAGAGGCAGATGTGTCTAATCACACACTATGTTACTTGTTCTCAAGATGTCTCTCTTCCATTCTTCAATGATTAATTCACTCAAAGCCATGTAGACAGAGTAAGAATACCTCTTTGGAGCAATTTGAGCAGTCAGGTCAGAAAGGCAGACTACAGGGTGAAGTTTCCAAAGAACACTGACAGGGAGCTAGACCATTTTCAAACAATGTAAATCTGTGTGGACATAAATGACTTAGTAAACATTAAAAATCTGCTTAAGTGGAGGTTTGGTACTAATCATAAAAGAAAATGCACAATAAGTACAGGCTTGCTCCTTGCCTTAAAAAGTTTATCATCTAAGTGATGAAACTAACATAAAAGGAAACAGAGGCCAATGTGAACGATACTGTGGTACTGACTATAAAAGCAATTATAGTTCTGAGAAAAAAAGAAAATTATGCAGACCAGAACACGAAACTCTTAATAAAGGAGTAAATTCAGGCATGAAGATGTGAGACAAAATAGTTTTCATAACATGTTGAGACTTTTAAAGAATTGAGGAGTTCGCTTATTCAATAAACATCTAATGAAAAGTCTACTCGGTTTCAGGTAGGACGGAGGGTGCTCTTTCCCTTTCTCCTTCTCCTTATCTACTTGTCGTTACACCAAGGAATACAAGAACCATGAAGCACTGGACCTAACTGATGAGCATCTAAGCCATCTAAGTGTGGTCCTCTGTCTAGAAGTGTCAGCGTCACCTGGGAAATTATTAGAAATACAAAGTCTTAGGCCCTACATCCAAAATACCAAATCAGAAACACTGAGGGTGTCAACCTGCAGCCTATGTTTACCAAGACCCCCAGGTGACTGTGATGCACTGATGCCTCCTAAAGATTGAGAGCCACCAATCTAAGCTAACTAATTAAGAAACTGGAGGCTAACAGGAGGCAATTTCTTGCTAGTTAACACGAGAACAAGAAATAGCATCATGATTTCTAACTTATAAGAGAGCATTCTTTCTACCCCACTATAAAACACATGCAATTTTTTTCTCTTGAGCCCAGTAATTTCTATTTCCCCCCCTTTCCAAACACGAGCCTTGGAAAATTCAGATGCTATTTTTAATAGTGTGGGAGTCCCTGGGTGGTGCAACTGGTTAAGGGACTCAGTTGCTAACAGAAGAAAGGATGGAGTTTCAAGTCCACCCATAAAAAAAAAAACAGAAAAACTCCTTGCCGTTGAGTCAATTCTGACTCATAGAGACCCTATAGGACAAAGTCGAACTGCCCCGTGGAGTTTCCAAGGAGTGCCTAGTAGATTCGAACTGCCAACCTTTTGGTTAGCAGCCGTACCACTTAACCACTATGCCACCAGTCCACCCATAGGCACCTCAAGAGAAAGACCTGGTAATCTTATTCTATAAAATCAGTTACTGAAAACCCTATGGAGTACATTTCTACTCTGACCCATATGCAGTTTCCATGAGTCAGAATCAAGTCAACGGCAACTGGTTTGTCTTGCATTTTATAATAGAATGAGCTTTATTAAATAAGTTAATAAATAAAAACATATTACCTTTTCATTTAATAATGAGCTAAGCAAATTAAGAATCTAGGTATCAAATCTCTTTCATAATTATTTTTATTAATTAAAATTTTGTAATTCTAAAAGTAAAATAAAACCAAAAACACCAAACCCATTGCCGTCAAATCTATCTCAACTCATGTCACCCCCATGTGTTACAGAGTAGAACAGCTCCATAGGGCTTCCTTAACTGTAATCTTTACGAAAGCAGATATCCAGGTCTTTCTACTGTGGCTCCGCTAGGTGAATTCGAACTGCCAGCCTTTAGGTTAGTAGTCAGCCTAAACCAAACCTAAACTACCGCACCCCTCAGACAACCAAAAATAAAATAGAGGTTAAAAAATTAAAAAATACAGGAAAGGACATACAAAGAAAACTCTTTTGATATTCTTTTTCCATTTTTCTTCAAGATTGTCTTCAGGTTTTTTCTTCACTGATTTGTTAATATTCTTTATGTATTAAAAATGTAGCTCTTTATATTTATTTTAATTAATTACTTCATTTTTTGCTACTTTAACCTTTCAAATGTTCCCAATTTTATGTAATCCAAATATTATTCACAATCTTTATTATTTTTCAGTGATTTTATGCTTTGAAAATTTTTGTCTTTTTTCAGAAATGGTGAAAATTTACCTATATTTTCTAAAATGTTTATTAGTTCATTTTTATGATTAACTCTAATTCAACTAAATTTTTAAGTGTAAATCTCAAATTTCAGTGTACATTAGAATCAGCTGAAAGGCTTGTTAACACTCAGATTTTAGGGTCTCACTCCCAGAGTTTCTGATATAGTAGGTCTGATATAGTAGGGTCCCGCATTTCTAACCAGTTGCTAGATGGTGCTGATGGAGCTGCTCCTGGCATACACTTTGACAACACTGGATAAAGAAGTCTATCAACAAGCTTAATACTCTTCATGTGCATATAGTGTTTAGGGGTTGTGCGCTAGGTTATACTAGATTAGTGGGTAAGATGCAAAGAGGTGAGGTCAGAATGAGATAAAGGACAGGTTTCGGGCTACAGTGCAGATTCTCTTTGAATTGCATGAGTATGGATTTTTTTCTGAGGCAACACAAACCCTGTCCAGGATTGGAGAACTGTATCTATAGAAAATGTTCACTGATTTTGAATTAATTAAAGCTTCAACATCACTCCACCTGAGAAATCATATGCTTTTTAATTGTAAGCTAATTACTTCTCTTTAGTTATGTTGCATTAATCTTCACCACCAGGGAAAAAAAAGGTTTTTTGTTTGTTTTGCTTTGTTTTTTGTTTTGTTTTCTCTTTTTTTTAATAAAGCATCTATTAAGGCAATTGTTTAAGTGATACAAGCTATCAAAATAATTCTACAAATCTTTATTTTTAATCAGCCAAACTAATATTTTTTCTGCTTTATTAAAATTTAGTTGTCAACTGAAATTTAAAAATCTGCTTTTCTTTTTCAAATAATAAAATTGCAAAATGAAGGAAAACTACAAATCAAAGATGAATAGATTTAATCTGATTATTATAAATTCTACTTATATACTTTAGTGGTATATAATGTCACCTAATCATTCAGTACAGCACTGAGTTATCTGATTTTAAAGTTATACCAATGATGAGATACTTTTTAATCACAAAATACCATGAGGTATTAGGACTTCTACAAGAAAGATGACTCACTAAGAAGTTTACTTAAAAGATAATGTCAGTAGAATAACATGTTATCACCAAATAATGGTTCCCCACTGTTATATACAGTAGACTGCAGGGAAGAAATATATGAGAAATAAATATCCAGATAAAGCAAAATCATTTATTTTCAAAGCAGGAGAAAGCAACCTTAAAGTAATGCTGTATGACAATCATTTTGCTTCCTTATCCCAAATGCTTTGATGTAACTTTGATCACTCAGTGCTCCCTATCCCTTCACTCTGGATACAAAACTCTTATCAACATTAATAGGATCTAAGAGTGGACTGAACAAAGTAATGGGTCTGAATGTGACTCCTGTGAAATACAGTGACCCATAAAAGTCTCTTCCATGAATTATGCAACTTTTTTAAAGAGTCATCTCCAAGAGGTTCATAAGGAGTGCTGTTTCTACAGTAACCTAATTTGGTATATAGGTTTGTTAATAGATAATGTTTAGGGATTTGTGACAGAGCTCTGGTGATACAGTAATTTGGGTAAGACAAGTTGATCATCTGAAACATCAGTTATTTCAGTGTGTATAAATCTCAAGTTTCAGTTCTAAATTTATGCTTGTATTTATTTAACCCCATAAAATGTTTTAAAAACACAGATGCCAGCAAGTTAAAAGTTCATTCATATTCTAGATTGTATTTTAGAAATTAATTAATAGCAATGACAAAGCTATATATATATGTGTGTGTGTATATACATATATATTTTTTAATCATGTAACCTACTTCATGGGGCCCTGGTGGCACAGTGGTTAAGCTTTGGCTGCTATCCAAAAGGTTGGCAGTTCGAACCCACCAGGTGCTCCTTGGAAGCCCTATGAGGCAGTTCTACTCTGTCCCGTAGGGTCGCTATGAATTGGGATTGACTCGACAGCATCAGGTTTGGTTTTGGAACCTAGTTCATAGAGGGATTGCCTACTTTCTATATCATTTGACACGAATAACCACTAAGAAAAATCGACACATCAAAATGTTCGTATCATGCATAAAAAAGAAATAACACGGTATATGATGTGTATTAGTATAAGATGAGAACCCATTAATAAACCAAGTACAGTTTAAAATGCTTTTAGTGAAACTGGAGTAAAAAAAGCTTTGTAACAAAATGTCAGCAACTAAAAAGCACTCAAACATATTTATTTAAGTCTAATTGGTATGCAGATGCAATTAAGCTGATTCAGGAAGTGTAAAACCAAGATACCATATGGTTCTTAGTTCTCCAAAATTGCAGACATAAATGTAGATTTCACACACTGTATCTCAGTGGTATCTTAGCACAGCATAATTGATAACAGAATGCTTTGCTCAGTCATCCTTAGTGCCTTTTTTGAAAATTCAGTTTAGAAAACACAGTGTTTTTATCCCATCAAAATGTGTGAGAGTGAAATGTAGCCAAATAGGCATGTCAATCATGGGTATCCCCATGGTGATTCAAGTTGGATTTTTTTCAGTGAATATACTAATGCATCTCAGTTACACACTTCTGCGTATTTTCAAGTTTAAAAGTTGCAGATTATAAAGCAATTGTAAATGGTGTGCATGTATCTATCTACACACATTATTTTCAGTAGGTTGGTTATCATTCGTAGTTCTCAGACCTTCCAATACCGTAATGAAAAAGCTAACACAGATGAAAATAGATCTGAGAATGTCAGTGATGCATGCTATAAATTGCTTTACTAGGTATGATGAAAGTCTTCTCTTATTTTCACATCAAGAGACGAACAAAGAGCATTATTAGGGCAGAGTGGATGGAAGATACGTAACTCAAATTACCACTACTTTAAAAATATACAAAATATGCAGGAAATTCTTAATATTTATACTACCACAAAGGAGCCTTGGTGGCGCATTGATTAAACAGCTTGGCTGCTAACAAAAAGGACAGCGGTTCGAACCTACCAGTTGTTCCATGGGAGAAAGATGTGTCAGTCAGCTTCCATAAAGATCTGCAGCCTTGGAAACCCTATGGGGCAATTCAACTCTGTCCTATACGGTCACTAAGAGTCAAAATTAACTTGATGACAGTGTTTTGTTCTGTTTTTTTTTAATACTACCTCATGGCTGGATTTGTTTAGTAAACAAAATAAGACCATACGTTTAAAATCCAACTACTTTTAACACTGAAAATAGTACAGATATATGTAAGTATCAGTATGATGTAAATGTTTCTGGCCTATTCAATTTCAAATAAATTTATTTATGAACAAACATTGGACTATGTAGTGTGACCATATGATTTGCAAACCAATAGGAATAGAACTACTAAAATAATGATTTACGCTGAAACATGACTCTAGAGCTTTAACACTACTTTACTGGAAATGTTCCAATGAGTATTCAAGCAGTGTGATAAAATATTTAGATTAATGGTTAAAGACATTCTCATGTGTCAGGAGAGTCTAGGACTTTCTTATTGTAATTTTCTAACTTGGCAAGGGGCACCACATTTTATTTTGTAACTCCCATTAAAGGAGAGAGGAGGATAGTTGGAGAATTTACTGTGTAAACTAGGGCCTAGGTTAGATGTAATTTATAGCCTTTTGATTTCTACTTTCTTGGTTACCTTCTGTGAGATCAATCAATTAAGCACTATACACCTCAGCTCTTAAAACAGAGACCAACTTATTGGGGGTCCAGCAGTCATACAAAGAGAAACAGCGCACAGAGTCCTCCCATTCCCTTTCCTCCCTTCTGCCCAGAGTAGTGACAATACTTAGTGCTCGGTTCAGTGAGTTCTTGAGATGAAGGGGGGGAAAAAGAAGCAAAAAGAAAGAACTAAAAAGAAAACGGAGACAGAGAAGAAAGGAGGGAGGGAAGTGATGTAATGTGACCCCATGCTGTGCAGGGAAATATTTTCTGGAGCCCAAAAGACTTATCACAAAACTGTCCACCCGATTTGGAACAGTGGCTCTACTCCTTGTTTTAAACTTCAATTTTTATAAGTTAGGCTTTAAAAGATTATCAAACTTTTAACAAAATTAGGCTGATCAGCATGCCCCTATAGCAGTTATTATTTCCCTCTACTATGCATACCTCTTATATTTGAAAATAATCAAAAAAAGTTTGAAAAGAAATTCTTTATAATTGCTTTAAAAAAACACTGAGTATATTCACATTTTTTGGGAATTGTATCCTCAAAAACAGATGTGCTGAAATTGTAACACCTAGTTGCTGTGAAGGTGACCTCATTTGGAAACAGGATCTTTGGAAATGGTATCACTTAAGAAAATACTGGAGTAAGACGGGTGCTCATCCCTTCTGAGTGGTATCCTTATAAAAAAGAGACACAGAGAGACCTTACAGATTGTTTCTGACGTAACTTTTATAAATACTCCTGGGTAATGACCAAGCATGTTCCCTGCATATTCTGTCTACTGTGCCCAAACCTCTTATAATGGTAGGTTTATACCCAATTCAAGCTAACAAGCAAGCCGGCTTTATTTGAGTGTGGCCTGTGCAGTTGCTCTTGGTTAATGTTCTGCTACCACCCTCTTGAAATATTTGATCAAGGGGCACCACATTTTATTTTTGCACTGCAAATGATGCTGCCAGCCCTGCTAAAAAGGATCACCAAAGAATTTAGATATTTAGCAAGGTGATGACATTCTGAGTATTTTTATAAATCAGGCTTTAAAATATTATCAGACTTTTAACAAAATTATCCTGAGTCAAATGCCCCTTTTATTTTCATACTATTTATTATTCTGCTCTTCTATACATCTGTCATAGTCAAAGTACTCTAGGTAAACAGAATCATTGAGATCTATATCTACATCCACATCAATACTGATATCGATATAGATCTCACTGATTATGTTCCTCTAGAGAGAGAGATTTACTTCAAGGAATTGGCTCACAAGATTGTAGGAGGCTAGCAAGTCCAAGATCCGCAGGTCAGGCAAGAGGCTAGAGACTCCTGCAGTCTTATGTCCTAAAAGCCATAGGTTAGGTGAGAAGCAGAAGGAAAAGTAAGAGTGTTCTGGCAAAATGTCTATTTACAGTCTGGAGGCAGAGAATTCCCCAAGGAAACTCCCTTTTTGCTCTTAAGGTCTTTAACTGATTGTTTAAGGCCCGTCCGCAATATGGAACATAATTCATTTTACTTCAGGTCAACTAATTTAATCACATGTAATTATTTCATAACAGAAACTAGACTAGTGTTTTACCAAACAAGTGGGCACCACAGCCTAGCCAAATTGACACAGAAATTAACTATCACAGCATCCCCTCGTATTATAAAGTAATCAAAAATAGTTTTGAAAGAAATTATTTTATAATTGCTTAAAGGAAGGACTGAGTATATTCACATTAGTTATCACATTAGTGTGACTATACTCAGTCCTTCCTTTAAGCGATTATAAATATATTTGAAAATTCATTCCTAATTCAACTTGCTAATGAAAAAGAGATTTATTTACAGGAAACAACAACAAAAAGGGCTAGGATTCCAGTCTGCCAATTGATTATGAAAGTATATGCTGACTACTTCAAAAGCCTTTCAATGAACTTCTATCTACCCAGAGAGAATAAACAAATTCCTTAACACCACACAATAATAAAATTCAATGCCAAGAAATTTTTAATATAAGTCATTTCTGAGTTTGCTCACCAAAAAATGATTAGGTGCATATAACAATCATTCTTCCTTTTTTAATGCTTATGATATCCCTGGTAATATCTTAATTACAATGCATGTTTTATACAGAAAACATATATCTTACAGCAAGTTGGTAGCAGCCCAATCTTTTCTTCGGAAATTATTTCTAATTTAATCTTTCCCTTTTGATATAGCCAATGCATAAATTTTAAAATTTGAATTAACACAATTTAGTCAGTAATTTTGTGATTCAATGTACAACATAGCTAATTAAGAATATTTATTTTTAGAAAATACTGTAACTATGATATGCTGGGACCAAGAGAGTTAAGTTCAAAATTTTAAAGAAAAAAATAGCTTGTGATTATAATCAATAAAGATATAAAAGAGTATATTTTGGTTCTACTTGTTCTTGTTAGGTGCCTTCGAATCGGTTAGGACTCCTAGGGACCCTAAACCTATAAATATCAGATGATGGAATTTTAACCATAGTTTGCACTTCTTATTCATACCCAACTCTAGTCTTAACTCCTAAAAACCTCGCTTGGAGTTCTCATTTGACCACTGAGTCACAAACCAAATAGCCTACATTACTTTTTCATATCTTAGTTTCCTCAATAGCACAGCAGATACATTTATTCAAGAAAACACAATGACAAAGAAATGATGAAATGATGCACGCAGCATGAAAAAGATTATTCTACATGTCTTTAGTGAACTATTTTTTTAAAAGTCCAGTACTCTATAAATTCCAGGTAGTCTTCTATTCTTTTTCCCAACTATGACTTCCATAACTGATGACAGAAATCCACCTAGGTGAAGTGAAGCCTCGTGTCCTTACCCAATGTTCTTTCTTGAAGTATCTGTGAAACTCTACTCTGATACAACCTCTTGTCATGCAAAGCCAGGGGAAGGAGGGAAATATATATGGGTAGTACTCACTACATTGAAAATCTGCTGCAAAAGACCTCTTTAAAGTGTTAAAAAGCAAAGATGTCACTTTGAGGACTAAGGTGCCCCTGACCCAAGCCATGGTATTTTCAATCACCTCATACACATGCCAAAGCTGGACAATGAATAAAGAAGACTAAAGAAGAATCAATGCCTTTGAATTACAGTGTTGGTAAAGAATACTGAATATACCATGGACTGCCAGAAGAACGAACAAATTTGTCTTGGAAGAAATACAGACAGAATGCTCCTTAGAAGCAAGGATGGCAAGACTTCATCTCACGTACTTTGGACATGTTTTCAAGAAGGATCAGTCACTGGAGAAGGACATCATGCTTGGTAAAGAAAAAGGTTAGCAAAAAAGAGGAAGATCTCAATGAGATGGATTGACACAGTGGCTGCAACAAGGGGTCAAACATAGCAATGACTGTAAGGATGGTGTAGGACCGGGCAGTGTTTCATTCTGTTGTACATAGGGTTGCTGTGAGTTGGAATCAACTTGACGGCACCTAACAACAACAACGACCTACAAAAACAAAAACATATGTTTTTAATTTGCATTACTCTGAAATATGAGGGAGCATCTTACCCACGGACCGTGTTCTCTGTCCCCCTCACACCACAATTAATAAAACTTATGAGACCCAACAACCTCAAAGAATACACAGTTCTCTTCTCCTCTTTTATTTATTTCTTGTACCAAGGGGAGTTATTCCTGGCAGTCTGATCTGATGTAGACAGAAAATCTTTGCTCCTACTAGGATGGACTATACGGTCGCTATGAGTCAGAATCAACTCAATGTTTTTTTAATACATTTTCAGTTCTGTATCATTATGCTCAAGAAAAAATAATTATTAACCAACCTTAAGTTTGCACTGGTGACTACCACAAACTTACCAGGTTACTTTTTTTTTAATTCCTAATAAATCATAATTGCCATCTGTGATGGTTAATTTTATGTGTCAATTTGGCTAGGCTATTATCTTAGGCTGGGGTTCTCTAGAGGAACAAAACCAGTTAAATGTATGGAAATACATATAGAGAAATTTACTTCAAGGAAATGGCTCACACAATTGTGAGGAAATGGTTCATGCAACTGTGGGGATTGGCAAGTCCCAAACTCTGGGGTCAGGCTACAGGCTGAAGACCTCTGCTGGCTTTTTTTTTTCTTTGTGGGGGTTGGCAAATCCAAAATCTGGAGGTCAGGTAGCAGGCCAGTCTTCTGCAGGCTTACGTTCCAAGAACCAGAAGTCAGGCAATGAGAAGAGTACAGGGTTGAGAAAGTGAGCATTGCCAGAATATCCATTTATATACTGGAGGCAGGCCCCACCATCAAGGAAAATCCCCTTTCAACTGATCAGTTGCTCACATCAGATCACAAAATGGAAGATGATTACATAGTATCTGCCAAACCACTGAGAATGGTAGCCAGCCAGGTAGACACATAACATTAACTAACACAACTTTAGAATGTTTCCAACAGATGCAATGTTATGAATGTTGGGGAGATACTGCAATATGATAATTTCTTTTGCTGCCTTATATTAACTACATAAATTGGCTTTTGTGAGTTAGCCTAAAAATTTCATTACTATCCACATAAAAAAAAAGTCTCTAAGAGAAAATGTTTTCTGAGATTAAATATCTCAATGTAAAAATCTGTTTATGGAATATACAGATAAAAATACTATACATACATGAAATCAACAATGATTTACAAATAATGTAGAGGAAATAATTTCATGAGTTTTCCAAGCCACACAACATTCAATTCCAGTTCTATAATGACAATTATCAGAGACCCTGGGTGGTGCAAATGGTTAAGTGCTTGACTACTAGCTGAAAGGTAGATAGTTGGAGCCTACCCAGAATCGCCTTGGAAGACAGGCCTGGTGATCTGCTTTAGAGCGTTAACAGCCTGGAAAATCCTATGCAGCAGTTCTACTCTGTACGCATGGGGTCACCATGAGTCTGAATCAACTTGAGGGCAACTATAAACAATGATAATTATTAGCATAGTCTCTAATGATAATTAGGAAGGGACAGAAGAAGGGAGAGAGGAAGGTTAATTGGTTTCGACAGTTAAAATTTTAAAAATATTTCCATACTTTTATAGTGAATCATATAACCTGAAATACTGGAATTTTAAGATAAATTATGGTGATTCTTGTCAGCCTTATTATACTAATTATTATATTTATTAGATCTATGTTTTATCAGGATTCGTAGTTCTATATATTTAGCTAAGGCCGTAAGTGAAATAATTTAAAGCTGAATATGACAATTTCAGTGTCCACATATTTAGGACTTCAAACAGCTAATCAAGTTAAGTACACTGCTGCAAATATCTGAAGGCTAAAACAGAACTCGCGTTGTATTTAAAAGACTAAAAATGCTGATATTATAATAGAACTATTTAATCAGAGCCTCAGGATGAGATGCTCAGAAGATGGAGATGCATTTTATTCTACATATCTATTCAATCAAGAAAATGAAATAAAATGATGACCAAATTTCTGCAAAATTGGCCTGAATTTCTGAAAATAAAAGAAATTCTTATCTTTAACATCATGCAATTAATATTTGATAGAGTAAAGCAGCTAAATTCAGCTTTTAAGTATGAATTATGCCCTCCTCATTACACTCACAGGGAGTTCTGGTGGTGCAGTGGTGAAGTGCTCAGCTGCTAACCAAAAGGTCAGCAGTTTGAACCTATCAGCCACTCCACTAGAGAAAAATGTGGCAGTCTGCTTCCATAAAGATTATAGCCTGGGAAACCCTACAGGCTAGTTCTATTCTGTCCTATAGGGTGTCTGTGAGTCAGAATCAACTAGGCAGCAATGAGTTCGGGTTTTTTTCTTTTTTTTTTTTTGGTCATCACCCTCAGAAAGATACTTTGGTTTTATAATAACTCAAGACATGACCTCATAGTACAGAATATTTGATTTTAATTTCTAGTACCTTTTTCACTAGAATTATTGACAATATAGCAATACAAACAGTAATTCCTTCAAAATGATTTTGATGTAATTATACAGAGTTATACATTTAGAGCCCTGGTGGCGTAGTGATTAAGAGCTCAGCTGCTAACCACTACCACCAGCCGCTCCTTTGAAAACCTATGGGGCAGTTCTACCCTGTCCTATAGGGTTGCTATAAGTCAGAATCAACCCAATGACAACAGCTTTTTTGTTCTGTTTTGTTTTTTTAATACATTTTCAGTTCTATATCATTATGCTCAAGAAAATAATAATTATTAACCAACCTTAATTTTGCACTGGTGAAATTTAATTATTTACCACAAACTTAACTGGTTACTTTTTTTTTAATTCCTAATAAATCATGATAGTCATCTCTGATGGTTAATTTTTTGCGTCATTTTGGCTAGGCTATTATCTTAGTCTGGGTTCTCTAGAAAAGCAAAACCAGTGAAGCATATATATGTAGATATATATAGAGAGAGTTTTATCTCCAAGATGGCTCATGCGATTGTATAGGCTGGCAATTCTCAAGTCTGTGGGTCAGGCATCAGGCTAGAGGCGTCTTCTGACTCATGCAGCTGCAGGGGCTAACGAACCCAAGACAAGCAGGTCAGACAGCAGGCCACTGGCTCATGGGCTGTAGAGGCTAACAAATCCAAGATTGGCAGGTAAGATGGCAGGCTGTTGGCTCACAGGCTGTGGAGACTAACAAATCCCAAGATCGGAAAGCAATATGGCAGGCCAAGTCCCAAGAACCAGAGGTCAGAGGATGACAAGCCGAATGCAGCATCCAGAGCAAGCAAATAAGCTTTGCCAGAATGTCCATATACATACATATATGTAGAGAGAGAGAGAGAATGCAGGCCACACCACCAAGGAAACTCCCTTACAAGTGACTGGCTGATCACATCAGATCACATCACGGAGGACAACTACATTACTACATAACTGCCAAACTACATCATTAGTAACTGCCAAACCACTGAGAATCATGGCCCAGCCAAGCTGACACACAACCCTAACCATCACAGCTATGTGCCCAATAGTTTGGTCAAACACTAGTCTACTTGCTGTTTTGAGGTAATAGTAGTTATTGTTGTTATTATCAGGTGTCTTCCAGTCAGCTCTGACTCATAGGGATCTTATGGATAAAAAGGCATATTGAATGGTCCTGAACCATTATCATGATCATTGCTATGTTTGAGTCCATTGTTTTGGCTATATATCAATCCATCTTATTGAGGGTTTCCAACATTTTCCCTGGCCCTCTACTTTACCAACCATGATGTCCTTTCCTGATGATGTGTCTAAAGTAAGCAAGAAGAAGGTTTGCCATCCTCACTTCTAAGGTGCATTCTCGTTTTATTTCTTCTAAGATTGATTTGTTTGTTCTTCTGAAAGTTCATGGTATAGTCAATATTCTTCACCATTCAAATGCATCAGTTATCTTCTTTCTTTTTCACTGCCTAGCATTCACATGCATATGAACAACTGAAAAACACTGTGGCTTGGGTCAGGCTCATCTTAATGAACAAAGTGATATCATTGTTATTAAAACTTTATAGACCATAGTCTCGGGGGACTACTTAGTCAATTGGCATAACATAGTGCACAAAGATAACCTTCTACATCCTAGTTTGGTGAGTAGCGTCTGGGGTCTTACAAGCTTGCGATACAACTATTGGTTTCCACTGTTATGTAGCAAAAGAGAATGAAGGAAATCAAAGGCTCAAAGAAGAAAGCAGTTTCTGAGACTAATAGCCCACACAAACCACAGCCTCTTCTAGCATGAGACCATTAGAATTAAATGGTGCCTGGCTACCACTACCAGCTGTTGTGACCAGGGACACAATAGAAGGTCCCAGATAGAATGGTTAAGAAGAGATGAGCATCTGAAACATCAGTTATTTCAATATGTATAAATCTCAACTTCTAGTTCTAAATTTATGCTTATATTACTTTAACCACATAAAATGTTTTAAAAATACAGATGCCAGCAAGTTAAAAATTCATTCATATTGTAGTTTGTATTTTAGAAACTAATAGTAACAATGACAAAACTATATATATATATAATACAGATATATATAATATATATATCTATATGAATCATGTAACCTAGTTCATGGAGCCTTGGTTGAGCAGTGGTTAAGAGCTTGGCTACTATCCAAAAGGTCAGCAGTTCCTAAAACTCAATTCCTAAAAAAGGCCAGACCTACTTGACCAATAGAGACTAAGGGAACCCCAGAGACTATTGCCCAAAGATACCCTTTGAACTTAGAATTGAAGCTATTTCTGCAGGTCACCTTTCAGCTAAATAATAGATTGGCTTATAAAATAGACTATCACCCATGAGTAATGTGCTCCCTTCAACAGTTAACTATATGAGACCAAACAGTCAACATTTACCCAAAAGCAAAGACGAGAAGGCAAAGCGGGGAAGGGAAGCTAGATCACTGGAAACAAAACAAACAGAATGGAAATAATGAGAATGCTGACACATTGTAAAAACTATAACCAAAGGCATGGAACAATTTGTATAAAAATTGTTAAAGGGGAACTTAATTCGCTACGTAAACTTTCACCTAAAACACAATAAAATATTAACAAAAAAGAAGGAAGAAAGCCCCTCCACACACACAAAAAAAAAACTAGAGGTTTTTTTGCAGCAGATTTTCCCAATGCAATGTATCTTTTGATTTCTTGACTGCTACTTCCATGGGCATTGATTGTTGATCCAAGCAGAATAAAATTGACAATTTCCATTTCTTCTTCCACAATGATGAGGTATTTATACGTAAATAAATCAGTTGAGCTTATTAAGTGAAGCAGATTACCTTCCATAACATGGGTAGGCCTCAATTAATCAGTTGAAGTTCTTAAGAGCAAAAATCAAGCTTCTTCTAGGGTGTATTTTGCCTCCAGACTATAAATAGACATGTTGCCAAAACGTTGCACACTTCCCTAGCCTTACCTAAGAATTTTGGGACACAAGATTGCAAGGAGTCTCCAGCCTGTCACCTTACTTACAGATTTTGGACTTACCAAACCCATTGCCATCGAGTTGATTCCAACTCAAAGTGACCCTATAGGACACAGCAGAACTCCCTGTGAGGTTTCCAAAGCTGTAGTCTTTACGGAAGCAAACTGCCACATCTTTCTCTTGTGGAGCGGCTGGTGGGTTCAAACTGCCAACCTTTCAGTTAGTAGCCAAGCACTTAATCACTGCACCACCAGGGCTTCTTTCGGACTTGCCAAACACCCACAATTGCATGAGCCAATTCCATATAATCTTTCTCTCTCTCATTCTCTCCCTTTCTCTCTGTGTGTGTGTGTGTATTGCTGGTTCTGTTTCCTTAGAGAACCCTAAGATATCTAAATTTGATACATGTGTATACAAACACAAACATAAACGTTATTTGAGAAGTTAAAATAATTTTTCTTCAAAGCTTATTTTTGATGTAAAGCTCTGTCTTGAAATTCATTCTAAAGTTTAAAGTAAAGAAGATAAAAGTAATTGTGTTAGCCTGGAAATAAAGTTAAATGTTGTTATTTTGACATAACTAATGTACCAATAATACCCATTTTGGTATAATTATATGTTAAGAACTAAAAAGTGGTAAAGTAAGAGATTACAAGTAGTTCATGTCCCTTTCTCCCCAACATAAACTGCATAAGGATCTATCTTTTCACAAAGTTAAAGAATGCCTGGGAAATGAGACTATTCTTTATTAGATGCTATTTGTTAAAGTATTCTTATTCTTTATGGAAATGGAAGTGAAATTATATTTTTTATTTAAAATAAGGTAGATAGATGAAGAATATCACAAAAGTAAAATGAACTATGTTAACTGGGAAAATGTGATCTGGAACTTATTAAGGGGACTTCTTTTTTGTGAATAAATGAATTCAGAATTAATATACCAACTTAGAGGATGAAGAGAGGGAAAACTAAGTTAATGATAAAGATAACCTTAGTATTTTGGAAAGGAATATTAAATGCTCAGACAGATACAGGTATAAATGTTCAATTATTTACCTAGAAATGTTCCAGGAAATACAATCATGCAGAGCACCACCAAAATGTGAGGGGGGAAAAAAAGTGCCCTAGACTGCTATGTATACATTGAATGGGATAGATTTGTTAACAGATATCAGATAAAGTATAGAATTATACAAAAAAAAAAAAAAAACCTATAAAAAAGCATTGTAGTAAATAGGAATGTATCACAATATTGAGAATGTTCTTGGTAGTTCTAATCTTGTTAGCTGATATTATGTGGGGCAACAGAAATAACCCTAACCTAAAAATATTTCTGTATTAAACTCACCTTTTATAAATTTTATAGTGCAATTTCTCATTCCAGTTATTACTGGAATGTCTCCCCAGAAATCATGTTAATGTCTTTGGGAGCCAGATTCTTACTGTAAACAACCAAAACTTTAATGCAAATGAATGCAATAAATTCCAAAGTAAAACTGCAAAGCATGCAAAATTGCAGTATTTTATTAAATTAATGAAAGTGATGTTAGAAAATTGCTTAAAACACACACAAAGCCATTGAAAAATTAGGACTGGAAGACGCATCAGTTAATTATGAAAGAAGAGAAAAACTGACAAGAATAGCTATAGTTTGTACATCTAAACAGCATGCTTTGAATATCACAGAGTATGCTCTTAAGGAAAGTAATGAATCCCTCAAATACAGTTTACAAGAGGCACTTTTCATGATGGTGCTCTAAAACTCAAATGTGAATTGAAAGCTGTTTCTTTCTATTAAATCTTTATGTCTGAAAAATTACTTCTCCAAATCCCTTGACCATTCTTTATTCATTCTTATACTGGAGGCATAGTTGCAATTATTAATAAAACTTACATTTTATTTTTCGAGACAAATTTCCAAATTGTCCTTTTTCCTCCAGATTATTTACTGTGAATTTTGGGTCTACATTTTGTATGTATTTATTTTAGTGTTTTTTTTTTTTTTTTTCAGGATCAATTAACATCCTTCATTTTAAAATGAAGGCTCCTAAAATGAACTGCACCAGAACCAGTTATAACATTGAAAGCTTTCTTAAGGGGATATGTGTTAGTGAAAAAAATCATCATATTTATTATTAGAACAACTCCTTTTCCTATGAAAACATCTTCTCAGCTATGACCTAACTCTTAGTAACCATTCTCTCTCGCCTAGACTACTCAAAAGCCTCCACTGGACTCCCTGCTTCCATTTCTCTCCCTGTACAACCTCTCTCTCTCTCTTTTTTTTTTTTTTTTTAATATTTCTTATCACTCCCTCACTTAAATTCTTTGAAAGGCTTACCATTACACTTAGAATTAAATGCAAACAAATTAATACAGTTAACAAAGCCCTGCCTCTCTTATCTCATAGGAGGTCATTCTCCTTACTTGTTCTGCTTCAGGCACATTATCTTTTTTTTTTCCTCTTTATTGACCATACTAAGATTATTTGCACCTTAGGGTCTTTATATTTACTCTTGCTGCCCCACTAGACACTTTTTGTTATTCATGTCTCAATTCATATTTCACCTTCTCAAAGAGACCTTCAGATCATTCTATATATCAGATTGTTCATCCTCCTACCTCATCACTGTTTGAGCACAGCTCCCCACCCTCCACAACCACTTCAATGTGCAGGCAGTCTCTGTTTTACTAACATCCGACTTACGGACAACTCATATTTGCCCTCTAATGTTATGTACACTTGCCCACACTTTGAAACGATTAAACAACCCCTACTCACAACAAATTCTTCAACACAATCACCTTCACTTGCTGCACGTGCAGCTTTTAAATCATTGAAAAGGCTTAGAGCCTTTTCTTGCACTAAAGTATGGCTAAATAAGAACCATATGCACTTGTTCTGACTTACCCACAAATTCGACTTGAAGACATAAAGACACAGTTAGGAAGGGATCTCCTTCGTAATCCTGGGACTGCCTATACTCCTTCCTCTCTCAAACTGCTTTCTTTCCTATTGTCTGCCTCTTAGATAGGAATATGAGCTCCACATGGGCAGCGACTTTGTCTTGCTCTCTGCAGGACCCTAGCACTCAGAACAATGCCTGGAATATAGTAAGCACTAAAAAAAGGAGTTGTTTATGGGATGAATGAATGAAATGAAACAGCATCAAAACTGTCTCTAACGTTTCTATATTAGAGTCACACGCAGTTTCTGTGATCTCTTAAGAGTGAACTGGCTTCAGAGATCTCTATATCCCAGGAGAACTTCATTACCTTCTCTTTTAAAAACAACAGTGAAAATAGTTCTAAACAGAGTGAAATAGGAAGGATTCTTCAGCTACAAGGAGCCCTGGTGGCGCAGTGGTTAAGCATTCAGCTGCTAACCAAAAGGTCGGTAGTTCAAATCCACCAGCCGCTCCTACAAAACCCTATGGGGTCGTTCTACTTTGTCCTATAGGGTTGCTATGAGTCGGAATCGACTCGACAGCAATGGGTCTGGGGTCAGTTTTTTCCTTAAGAAACAGAAGTGGACCCTTAGTATTTGAGTTCAGCTCAGTGTTACCCAGGATAGCTGACAACAGTTTGAAATTATATCAGATAGACATTAAAGCCAAAGAGAATAAAGATCACATGCTCATGATTATAATTACTTTTATTCTATATCTAATTTTGTGAGGAAATGAGGATATTTTTAGACGTTTTATGGCCCACGGGCCTTTAAAAATGTACAAGTACAAAAAACATATAAATGGGAGAAGGGAGCTTTTCTGGCTTTGTTGAATATAAAATACTATAACTTATATTTATCAGTCAAAATATGAATTTTTTTAAATATATCCATATAAAGCATTCTGTTGTTTTTTTCCTATCAATATAACTTTATTTTTGCCAAAAACATTCCCTTAAAATCATTTCAATAACTGAAATATCCACCTTCAATGAATTCATACATGATAGCAATATAAACATAGTGTATTACAAACCATAATTTTATACATTTCAGTTTCCTCTTATCATTTAATATCTTTATTAACTGCTATTTTTTAGATATGAAGTTTATTTAGCACAATTTTTTTTTTAATTTCTGAAAGATCTTATCACAAAATAAATTTGATTCTTTCCAAATTTTTTAGCTTTAGTTTTAGGATATGGTCCACATGGCAAAATATTTTTAATAGAGTAAATGTTTCAATTAAGCTTATTCCAAAGGTAAGATATTCACATAGAAACATAGAAATCATGAATCTGTAGTTTGGAGATTCCTAACAGTCCATCTTATTCCCTGTCTGTAATTGAAAACACATGCAACTGTAAATCAGAAAATTTTATTTTTTAATATCACCATACACTTTTAAAAAGCCTTTGAATTCTTTATTATTATTTCACTCTGGCAAAAACAATAAAGTAAAAATTCATTCATTCATTCACTTATTAACCCTTATTAACCATTCAATAGCCTTCAAATACAGATTGTTGGAGTCATCATTCTATAGTCACCAGAACATATATTCACTGGCTACAAACTCTACATTATTATCATCTACCTGGAACTTCAACTTCAAGACCACGTCATTTGAAATGATTGGAGTAACAGATAAATTGACCAGGATGCTATATAACCTAGAATGAATCGCTCTTTTCCACTACCATAAACCCAGGCTTTACTCATTTGAATCAAAAACACAACAAAATGAATTTTGTTTGCTCCCTTAATAATTTTTGAGTGTCCATTATGTGTCACGTGTTATAAATATTTAAAAAAGAAAACTATACAGAGCCCCCGTCCCAGAATTATCAGCACTAATTTATTTTAACAAATAGCAGTGCTGTATTATTGACAGTTGTGATGGTTAAGATTCTGTGTCAGCTTGGCTGGGCCATGATTCTCAGTGTTTAAATGTGATCACTCCCATGATTGAATATACTGTGAGTAGCCAATAAGATGAAAGGGAGTTCCCTTGGGGGTGTGGCCTGCATCTGAATATAAGCAGACCTTCTGGCTTTTTGCTCACTCTGGATCCTGTGGCTGCCTCTGGTCATCTCATCTCCGGTTCTTGGAACTTGAGCTGTTAGTTTATCAGCTGAACTTGGGATTCACTGATCTTCACAGCCTGTGAGTGGGAGCCCTGCTCTCTGACCTGCTGATCTTGGGCTTGGCAGCTTCTGCAGCTCCATGACTTGGAAGAGGCCTCTACCCTGACCCACGGACTTGGGACGTTCTCGCCTCTACAACAGCGTGAGCTGTTTCCTTGATATAAATCTCTCTCTCTCTCTCTCTCTCTATATATATATATA